>NC_000080.6:123942444-124077444 GCF_000001635.26 Mus musculus | reverse complement strand
AAAATACAATGAATGTCTCATAATGACTTCCTTTAAACATTGGTTTTACTATTTTTTTAGAATATCATATATGAGTATTATATGTACATAATTCCCATGCCATCCTCCCCATTCCAACTCTTCCTGTGCCCTCACTCCCTCATAAATTCATTTCCTCTTTTCCTTTTTTTAATTAGGTATTTTCCTCATTTACATTTCAAATGCTCACACAAAAGTCCCCCATACCCTCCCCCCCACCCACTCCCCTACTTATTCAGGATGGATGATTGTTTTAATGTGTTCTTGGATTCAGTTAGCAAGAACTTTATTGAGTATTTTTGCATCGATATTCATAAGGGAAATTGGTCTAAAGTTCTCTATCTTTTTTGGATCTTTCTGTGGTTTAGGTATCAGAGTAATTGTGGCTTCATAGAATGAATTGGGTAGAGTACCTTCTGCTTCCATTTTGTGTAATAGTTTGTGCAGAACTGGAATTAGATCTTCTTTGGATGTCTGATAGAACTCTGCACTAAACCCATGTAATCCTGGGCTTTTTTTGGTTGGGAGACTATTAATGACTGCTTCTATTTCTTTAGGGGATAAAGGACTGTTTAGATCATTAACCTGATCCTGATTTAACTTTGGTACCTGGTATCTGTCTAGAAATTTGTCCATTTCATTCAGGTTTTCCAGTTTTGTTGAGTATAGCCTTTTGTAGAAAGATCTGATGGTGTTTTGGATTTCTTCAGGATCTGTTGTTATGTCTCCCTTTTCATTTCTAATTTTGTTAAATAGGATGCTGGCCCTGTGCCCTCTAGTTAGTCTGGGTAAGGGTTTGTCTATCTTGTTGATTTTCTCAAAGAACCAGCTCCTCATTTGGTTGATTCTTTGAATAGTTCTTCTTGTTTCCACTTGGTTGATTTCACCCCTGAGTTTGATTATTTCCTGCTGTCTACTCCTCTTGTGTGAATTTACTTCCATTTGTTCTAGAGCTTTTAGGTTTGTTGTCAAGATGCTAGTGTGTGCTCTCTCTAGTTTCTTTTTGGAGGCACTCAGAGCTATGAGTTTCCCTCTTAGAAATGTTTTCATTGTGTCCCATAAGTTTGGGTATCTTGTGACTTCATTTTCATTAAATTCTAAAAAGTCTTTAATTTCTTTCTTTATTCCTTCCTTGACCAAGGTATCATTGAGAAGAGTGTTGTTCAGTTTCCACATAAATGTTGGATTTCTATTATTTATGTTGTTATTGAAGATCAGCCTTAGTCCTGATCTGATAGGATCCATGGGACAACTTCAATATTTTTGTATCTGTTGAGGCCTGTTTTGTGGCCAATTATATGGTGAATTTTGGAGAAGGTACCATGAGGTGCCGAGAAGAAAGTATATCCTTTTGTTTTAGGATAAAATGTTCCATAGATATCTGTTAAATCCATTTGTTTCATATTCTGTTAGTTTCACTGTGTCCCTGTTTAGTTTGGGTTTCCACGATCTGTCCATTGATGAAAGTGGTGTGTTGAAGTCTCCTAGTATTTTTGTGTGAGGTGCAATGTTTGCTTTGAGTTTTACTAAAGTTTCTTTAATGAATGTGGCTGTCCTTGCATTTCCTCTTGGAAGATTTTACCTTTGATGAGTATGAAGTGTCCCTCCTTGTCTTTTTTGATAACTTTGGGTTGAAAGTCTATTTTATCTGATATTAGAATGGCTATTCCAGCTTGTTTCTTCAGACCATTTGCTTGGAAAATTGTTTTCCAGCCTTTCACTCTGATGTAGTGTCTGTCTTTTTCCCTGAGATGGGTTTCCTGTAAGCAGCAGAATGTTGGGTCCTGTTTGTGTAGCCAGTCTGTTAGTCTATGTCTTTTTATTGGGGAATTGAGTCCATTGATATTAAGGAAAAGTAATTGTTGCTTCCTATTATTTTTGTGATTAGAGTTGGCATTCTGTTCTTGTGGCTGTTTTCTTTTAGTTTTGTTGAAGGATTACTTTTTTGCTTTTTCTAGGGTGTGGTTTCTGTCCTTGTTTTTGTTTTTGTTTTGTTTTTTCTGTTATTATCCTTTGAAGGGCTGGATTCATGGAAAGATAATGTGTGAATTTGGTTTTATTGTGGAATACTTTGTTTTCTCCATCTATGGTAATTGCTAGTTTGGCTGGGTATAGTAGCCTGGGCTGGCATTTGTGTTCTCTTAGTGTCTGAATAATATATGTCCAGGATCTTCTGGCTTTCATAGTCTCTGGTGAAAAGTCTGGTGTAATTCTGATAGGCCTGCCTTTATATGTTACTTGACCTTTTTCCCTTACTGCTTTTAATATTCTATCTTTATTTAGTGCATTTGTTGTTCTGATTATTATGTGTTGGTAGGAAATTCTTTTCTGGTTCAGTCTATTTGGAGTTCTGTAGGCTTCTTGTATGTTCATGGGCATCTCTTTCTTTAGGTTTGGGAAGTTTTCTTCTATAATTTTGTTGAAGATATTTGCTGGCCCTTTAAGTTAAAAATTTTTATTCTCTTCTACTCCTATTATCCATAGGTTTGGTCTTCTCATTGTGTCCTGGATTTCCTGAATGTTTTGAGTTAGGATCTTTTGGCATTTTGCATTGTCTTTGATTGTTGTGGCGATGTTCTCTATGGAATCTTCTGCACCTGGATTCTCTCTTCCATCTCTTGCATTCTGTTCCTGATGTCTACATACCTTTTTAGGTCTAGTATGGTTTTGTTCATTTCCATCAACTGTTTGATGTGTTTTCCTGTTTTTCTTTAAGGACTTGTAACTCTTTAGCAGTGTTCTCCTATATTTCTTTAAGTGAGTTATTAAAGTCCTTCTTGATGTCCTCTACATTCATCATGAGATACGCTTTTAAATCCGGGTCTAGCTTTTCGGTTGTGTTGGGGTGCCCAGGACTGGGTGAGGTGGGAGTGCTGTATTCTGATAATGGTGAGTGGTCTTGGTTTCTGTTAGTAAGATTCTTATGTTTGCCTTTCACCATCTGGTATTCTCTGGATTTAGTTGTTATAGTTGTCTCTGGTTAGAGCTTGTTCCTCAGGTGATTATGTTAGCCTCTATCAGCAGACCTGGGAAACTAGATCTCTCCTGAGTTTCAGTGATCAGAGCACTGACTGCAGGCAACCTCTCCTTTTGCAGGGAATGTGCCCAGATATCTGACATTCGAACCTGCCTCCTGGCAGAAGTTGTGTTCCATTCACCAGAGGTCCTAAGATCTTGTGAAGAGTCTTCTGGGGAACTTGGGGGTGTCCGCTGACTCCATGCCCAAGGTGACCGGGTGCTGGCACTGACCGGAGGGACTTGTGACCCTGGTCAAGCAGGGTTCTGTTTCCCTAATTAATGCTGTCTCAGGTCCTGAGCAATTGGATTGGAACAGAAGTTGTGTTCCACTCACCAGAGGTCCTAAGATCGCATGGAGAGTCCTCTAGGGACCTTGTGGGTGTCCACCAACTCTGCGCCCAAGGTGACCCAGTGCTGGTGCCGACCAGAAGGGCTCCTCCTTTCTTTAATATATACATTGTATAAATACATATGTACTCGTACATTATATATATATTTATATATATCATCTACATATTCATATATCTTTTTATCTAGCTATACCTGCTAATTCAATTTAATGCTGTTCATATGTATATATTTTAAGAGATGAACACTTGGAATAGGATAATCTATCAAGAACCCTTGCCTGGAGAAGACAGATTCTCTAGCCTGTTAACTGCAGCTCTTCATCTAAGGTTGGGGCCTTGTGAGAGAGCCTCCATCTTCATTAGGTGTGAACTAGTATTATCATTAGCCAGCTCTTGTTTACATGGCTATATTGTTAAGATTTTATTGGCGAAACTTCCCTGTCATACATGTAAGACTGTCTTGAACTTTTACTCTCTTGTAGAAGGCACATGGGCCTCTGGCTCTTTCACTCTTTCCACACACACACATACAACACCCTTCCATGATATTCTCTGAGCCTTAGTTGTAAAGTTTGTGTTGTATATGTATTAAATGGGAATTGACACCCAAGGCTGGTTGTTCTATTTCAACCAATTGTGGATTTCTGTGGTAGTTGCCATTCACTGGGAAAAGGGGCCTCTTTGATGATGATAGGAGTTCTATTTACTTGTGTGTGTAAGGATAGGAAATAGGAATATAGGTGAGAATTAGGATTGCTCGGTTTCATTAGGGTCCAGGAAATTTTTGATCATAATTTGTAAGAAAAAAATAAAAGGAACAAAAACTAGTCTCACTGTTGACAAGATAAGGGTATTCTTAGTGGATTTAATCTTCATTGAATTTTTTAAAGGTTTCATGTGTTAGCATGTATTTTCCTTTTGGCTAGAAGCTACATATATGAGGGTTTCCATCATAGCAAATTCAACTTTTCATGACCCTTTCATGCAGTTCCAAGCGCAAAATAAGCTTTGAACACATGTGTATTCATTGATTTAATATATGGGAAGTGAGTGAAAAAGAATGAGAGTAACCTGCAGTTTGTCTGCATCATCTCTGCTCTAATTGTACATGGATACCACAAGATAATCAATGATAGCCTTGGAAACATCTTCTCTATTGTTATGTTAAATTACTATTTTTCTAAATCTATTTTTAAGAAGTACTTCAGCTAATGGGTAGGTTTTAAAAGCTATGTAAAATACTTCTTTTTCTTCTTTCATGGCAAGCATTCAAGGGTACATCACATTTACCTCTTTCTCTTCCTTCAACTTAAAACTTTTGTGAGAGTTCAGATGTTGTTTTCTGCACAAGACCTGCAGAAGATCATGTAGTTGTAGTTAGCCTTTCAATATGTAGACTACGTTCCAACTATTCACCAAACATTGGGATCCATGTTTCTCTTGTTGCCTTTATGACTACACCTTTGGCTAAAATCCTCAATATGTCAGGGTACAGATGATTCTTGCATCATTATTCTTGTGAGGCAAAACTATATGTATATGTATATATGTATATATATATGTATATATGTACGTATGTACGTATGCACATATGTATGTATGTACGTATGTACGTATATATGTGTATATATGTGTATATGTATATGCATATGTATATGTATAATATATGTACAATAACTTGACATGACATAAAATCTCTTTCCCAGAACCTTAGTTCCTAAACTCAACCTCTTTATTTCTATTTCTCAATAATAAAGTGGAAAATAAATTAGAAAGAAAAATAAAATGCTAAGAGTCTGTGGAAGAAGATGCAAAAATAAGCAATAACATTGGTCATCATGAAATCACAAACTTGAAGAGATATCACACAGAAAGTCTGTAACCATACTGTTGTAGTTTGTTCTGTTGATAACATACACTATTTTTTCATTTAAAGATTAGTTCCTAATAAAAACTTAACATTTGCATTGTGAACTGGAATTTGTATTTGAGTATTATTTAGGGTTATTTATTTATTTATGCTTGACACTCTTCAAGGTTTCATTGGTTAATTCATTAAAAGAAAAGTTCTATGTCATGTTCTAATTATTAGAGTAATTAGACATGAGATAAAGAATGGGAATAGGTAATACCTGATGTCACTAGTGCAGTCGCAAAACTCAAGTGACAGCAGATGCTGGCAAGGATGTGGAGAAAGAGGGACACTCCTCCATTGCTGGTGTGATGGCAAGCTGATACAACCACTCTGGAAATCAGTTTGGCGGTTCCTCAGAAAACTGGACATAGTACTACCTGAGGATCCAGCTATACCACTCCTGAGCATATACACAGAAGATGCTCCAACATGTAATAAGGACACATGCTCCACTATGTTCATAGCAGCCATATTTATAATAGCCAGAATCTGGAAACAACCCAGATGTCCCTCAACAGAGTAATGGATGCAGAGAATGTGATACATTTACACAATGGAATACTACTTAACTATTAAAAACAATGACTTCATGAAATTCACAGGCAAATGTTTGGAACTTGAAAATACCATCCTGAGTGAGGTAACCCAGTCACAAACATGGTATGCACTTACAGATAAGTGAATATTAGCCCAAATGCTTGGAATACCCAAGATACAATTCACAGACCATATGAAACTCAAGAAGAAGGAAGACCAAAGTGTGGATGCTTCGGTGCTTCATAAAAGGGGGAACAAAATACTCACAAGATGAAATATGGAGACAAAGTGTGAAGCAGAGACTGAAGAAAAGACCATCCGGAGACTGCCCCACTTGGGATCCATCCCATATACAGTCACCAAACCTCTATGCTATTGTGGATGCCAGGAAGTGTTTGTTGACATGACTTACTCCTGAGAGGCTCTGCCAGAGCCTGACAAGTACAGAGGCAGATGCTTGCAGCCAACCATTGGACTGAGCCCAGGGTCCCTGATGGGAGAGTTGGAGAAGGCTCTGAAGGAGCTGAGGGGGATTTGCAGCCCCATTGGGAGAGCAACAGTGTCAATGGGCCAGACACTCTGGAGCTTCTGGGGTCTGGACCACCAGGTAAAGAGTACAAATGGAGGGACTCATGGCTTTAGCAGTATATGCAGCAGAGGATGGCCTTGTTGGACATCAGTGGGAGGAGCGTCCCTTGGTCCTGTTGGGGTTGGGTGCCCCAGTGTAGGGGAATGGCAGGGCAGGAAGGCAGACTGGGTCAGGAGCACCCTCATAGAGGCAGGGGGAGGGGGGATGGCATAGGGGTTTTCGGGAGAGGAGACCATTTGAAATGTAAATAAAGAAAATAGTTGTCTTAGTCAGGGTTTCTATTCCTGCACAAACATCATGACCAAGAAGCAAGTTGGGGAGGAAGGGGTTTATTCGGCTTACATTTCCATACTGCTGTTGATCACCAAAGGATGCAGGACTGGAACTCAAGCAGGTCAGAAAGCAGGAGCTGATGCAGAGGCCATGGAGGGATGTTCTTTACTGGCTTGCTTCCCCTGGCTTGCTCAGCCTGCTCTCTTATAGAACCTAAGACTACCAGCCCAGAGATGGTCCCACCCACAAGGGGCCTTTCCCCCTTGATCACTAATTGAGAAAATGCCTTACAGTTGGATCTCATAGAGGCATTTCCTCAACTGAATTCAGCGCCTTTCTCTGTGATAACTCCAGCTGTGTCAAGTTGACACAAAACTAGCCAGTACAATAGTCAATAAAAAAAGATAAAAAAGAGAAAAGAAAAAAAGAAAGAAAGAAACCAGGCTCTCAGTCCAACACATGATTACAATCAGAGGTCAGCTCCTATAAGTTTCTGGTAGTAGTTACATACTTAAGTTCTCAGAACCCTGTCAGAAGAATGCTTTTTGTATTCTCTCAAAATTTTAAATAGTATTTTATTCCTCATGAATTTCTTGCATGCATGCAGTTTACTTTGATCATATTCATCACTCTCTTCCTACCTCCAATTTCTCCCGGATAACCCCAAGGTCCCTTTCCCAATTTCATATCTTCTTTTCCTTTTTATTACCTACTGAGTCCAATTAGTGCTGCCCATATGTGCAAGGGTGTGGGGACATCCACTGGAGTGTGGTCAACCTACCAAGGATGACACCACTGAAGAAAATAGATTCCAGTGGGGGCTCAGGTGCCTCTCTTGAAACTATGTTGAAATCTTGACAACAACTACATGATTTCCTGCAGGTCTTGTGTAGGCAGCAGCACACAAAAGTTTTACATATGGAGGAAGAGAAAGAGGCAAATGAGATGTGGACTTAAATGTTTTTATTAAAAGAAAAAATGTTTTGCATACGTTTTAAAGCCTTCTCATTTAGCTAAATTTCTTTTATAATTGGATTTAGTAAAGTAACAGATCACATGATAATAGAGAATATTTTACCATGGCTATTATTAAATATTATTATTTCTAAAAGACTTTCATTATCTCAATTTGAAATACTCTTTCACTAAGTTTTGAGATTTTATGCACTAATCACATCTCTTTAAAAATACCTCCCTCACTCCTGACCCACCAAAAATTGTGTCCTTATTATTTTTAAATAATGGGATCTCATTAGTAGTGCCTATATGTTCTTAGATATGTAACAAACCACTTGATAGTGTTACCCCTACAAAAGACACACCCTTTAAAAAAACAAAACAAACAAACAAACAAAAAACCTCTCCCTCCCTTGGCAGGTATAAATTACCAGTATATCTTCTCTATGAAATATGTTCCACCTCACAGCTTTTTGCTTGGATTTTGTCTTGTTTGAACTTAAGCAGGTCTGCTGTATGCTATTAGAACCACTGTGAATTTATATGTACAACTTCCCTATTGTATCCAGAAAACACTGTTTCCTTGTTGTCAGGCTCTGTAGTCAGCCTCAGACTCTTACACTCTTTCTGCTTCCTCCCCTCCACCCAATGATCTCTGAGCTTTGGGTATCAAGGAATAGGATACAGATGTCCCATAAAGGGCTGAACACTCTGTAGTCATTTATTCTCAGCATCTAAGCCAGTTGTTGGTCTCTGTTAATTATCATCTATTAAGATAAGCTTATCAGATAAAAGTTGAGATATGCAAACTCTATGTCCATAATGAAAAGTCTTTAGAAGTCATTTTAATGCTATTTCCCATTAGGAGAATGTTAGAGTAGGTCCTATCCTAGGGCTGATGTCAAGCTATAGGTTCTTGAGGCCTATTAACTGTCAGTTCTGGATTCCATGTTGTGGAGAGGGCCTTAAATCTAATCTGAATGTGCTTGGTTACCCCCCACCCCATGCCATTTGTGCCACTATTTCATCACTGGGCATGTCTTGCCATGCAAGTCACTATTGTAGCTCTTGGTATTCAAGTTAGAAATAGTGATGATTTCTTTTGTCCTCTAGTAGCATGAATTACCTCTTCCAGCCCTATGAAAGGTAGCCAAAAGAGATAAAATTTCTAGGTTTTCTATTATCAACTTAAATTTTTTCTTGTTCAATGACTCAAGTATGTGACATTATACAATAATGTGGTCTCATGGTCAGCTTCTGGAGTAATGCAAATAGTCTCTAATATTTGGGAGCTATGGATAATCATTAACAACTCTGGTAGAGCTAGCCCGTTCCTAACATTTCTTTTTTGTGTGTGTGTTTTTATTTTTTCTATTGCTGTGATGAAAATATCATGTCCAAAAGCAACTTGAGTAGGGAGAGGGGATTGTAATTTGCAAGTCAGAGAAAAGAGTTCATTTCTTCATACAGTTAATACGCCATCATTCAGGGCAGGAGCCTGAAGGCAGGAACTAAAACAGAGGCCATAGAGAAATGCAATTTGATGACTAGTTCCCATAGCTTGCTCAGACTACTTTCCCATACAATTCAAGATCACCTGCACAGAGGAATAACCAGTCCTGCCACATCAGCCATTAATCAAGAAAATGACCCACAAGCTTACTTATAGACTTATATAGGTATTTTCTCTATTGAGATTCACACACACAACCACACACACACACACACACACACACACACACACACACACATGAAAGTGGATGTGGGAAGGAAGGAAAGCTAAACTAGCTAGCGTACTTTGTTAACTTGTGATTTGTAGAGCGATAGTTTCCCCATTATAGAGTAACTACATTTAAACTCATTTTTAGAGCTAAAGAAAATACTGAAGTTTAGTAGGAAATTGCTGAAAATAAACACACACTACTTCCCATGGAATTTGCTGATCCTCTAGATCCCACTTATAGACAGTTTGAGACTCATCAGCCTCCAGATTAAGATCAGCTTCACCAGAAACTACCCAAAATTTTAGTTGCTAAGTGGTGATGATTGCAGTAATAATCTGGAAAGCTTGTGCAATATTTAAATAATTAGAATATATGGCATATTTCCCTACTAGGTAAGAACAATGTCTTTTAATCTCTCTTATCATAGAAAAGAGAGCTTAAACTTGATGTGGTTGAACAAAAGATACATAATTGGTTAGTAATAAAATTTTAGCATAAGACATGATGGTTTCTGAGACTCCTTTTCATAGTACCTTCCAATTTAGGAAATGAAACACTGGCCTTGGCTCATCTAGCTTTCTCTATATTGAATATTTACAAAATTACTTACTGGAGATTTATTTAAACCTAAGACCAAAAAAGACAAGCTTCAATATTTCAGCCAATTTCTTTCATCATACAGATTTTTATTTTACAACAAGAAAACATTTGCTTTGGTTCACAGTTGTATACATAAAATCTGCATAAACGTTTGGCACCTTTATTCATAATTGGATAAAACATGGTAGTAATCAACATATCACTCAGTGAAACCATAGATGAGCAAAATAATGGAATAACATTTGTTGCTAAAAGAGACTGAGTTACTAAGTCCCACAGAATCATGGAGGAACTTCAGAAGACTCCAACTATTCAACTCCAGCAATGTGACATTCTAGAAAAGATAGAACGTTGTGGACACTAACATGATCAGGAATAGTGGTCAATGCAGACTTATGGTAGAAAACAGTGAGACAATGAAGCATGGAGGGTTTTAAAGGTAAGAACAGTTCTGTATGTTTCAGTAGTAGTGGACACATATGAGAATACATCTGATAAAACCTAAAGATTGTCCAACACCAAGAGAGTGCCCTAATGTAACTATGTGTTCTTATTAACAGTGGTGTGTCAGTATATGTTAGTGTGCATGGTACTGATAGTAGCAGCAACAACAGCAGCAGCTGCTGCTGCAACAACACAACAATGACAACACACACACATACACACAACACATGGAAATCTCTGCACCTTCCCCTCATTTGTGAGTAAAGTCACCATACACGCCATTTGTAGAGAGGTAATGGCAAAATACAATTTAAAAAAATATTTATTACATTTGTTCATAATATACATATGTGCATATATACACAGGAGATGTTCCTGGAGTTAGTTCTCTTCTTCCATCATGTGGTAATTATTAAAGCCAGGTAATTAGGCCTGGCAGCAAGCTACCCTATCTGCTGAACCATCTCACTGGCCCAGATGGGAACTTTGAAATCATAACTTAGTACAATTATGTACAGTGAACAGAGGTCACTTAACATCTGTATAATATAGGGAAAATGATTAAAGCGTATATTCTGTTTACAAAACTGACAACACAATTTACTTAAAATTAAAGTGTCTGGTTCAAATCCCAGTTCCATCTCTAATCCACTAATTCATTGTCCTTAAAAAGTTTGTCTTTTATAAAATATGGATAAATCATGAAGAAACCTTAGTGTCATAATATAAGCTAAATGAACTGGATATCTTAGATTGACAGCTATCAATCAACACCATGACTTATGAGTGGAGTGAGCAGTCTTGAGGAACTGCAGTTTTAAGAATCCTTAGGCAACACTGAATGGATTTTCCTTGCTTGGGTATTTCAGTCCATTTGCACATCAGACACAATGACTGGATCTCTCCTTAGATTCAGATGTGATATTATGAGCCTATTGATGCTTTCCACCTGTTCAGTTCTATTTGTTTGGGTTGCATCAATTAGGAATGACCCCAGGTGCACATTCAAGGCTATTTGAACTACTTTTATATTAAATTTCTTTTTAACTATAGTGAGATTTTTTCAGATTTTCTGATAAACTCTTTACAACCTGCATCTGAAACCAGACAGTGGGTATGTATATGCACATATAATATAAAACTATATATAATATAGTGGCTCTTGGATAGTAAAAATGCACATAGTTGAAAATTTTAGTGATGTTTTATAAAAATTTGGAATACAGATTACTTTGCATTTAATAAGTACATTTTACATCTCATCTTTATATATCATTTGACTCTAAAACAAAATATGACAAAAATATTTGCATTGTAAAATATATTTAAAAGTTATCATTGTCACATAAGTAGATTACTGCTGGCTAAGGACTAAACGCATGATTTTCAAATTACTTTCCTAATATGCAAAATATGATTCATCATCATCTCTGATAGTCATCAAATATCTGTTTGATTTGTAACTCCTGGAATGCTAGATGTTTACTAATTGCTTTTATTGACATTTGTGCTTTAAAAGAAAATAGTAATTTATAGATTACTATTTGTGTATATATTTATATGTATACACACATATGTACACAGTGTTATATAAAATGTCTTACAAATAACAACTATTATCATATAGACAGACAGACATTTATTGGAAATCACATTTGTGCTCAATTTTAACCACAACTTCATGTATACACCCCATATGATTTGATGTCCAATAGAAACATTATGATTGAACTAGATAACATGCAGAGAGTAAAAGACTTTTGGAAAGACAATCACAAATGAGATATATCTTTCATAGCCCTTCAGAGTCCAGGGAAGAGGAGGAGACAGTAAAATAGTAAGAGTCAGAGGTGGTGGATGATTTCAAGGAAACATTTTCCAGACACAACAGGGGTGATGCCCTTGGGTACTCTGAGTGTCTTTGTCTGCACACACAAGACATGTCTAAGTTCAAACCAGATAAAATCCCACCATGGAGAAGGGGGAAGTGGACACAAAGTCCACCCCTTACCAAGTACTTATTTAGGATTGATAGCTGGTGGAAGAAGAAAAATTATTTTTCTTCCATGGAGTCACCCTTACTGCATCAAACACACTCTGAGGCAAGCTTGATACTCAGGGATAGTTAGCTGATACAAAACAGCCTCCCTTTTTATGTACTTTTTGTTGTTTTTTTCTTTATTTTGAGAGTGAGGGGAAAAACCATGAAATCAGATGAATAGGAAGGAAGGAGTATCTGGGAAGAGTTGGGAAATGGGAAAGAAGAATAAAATAGAACTTATTGAAATGTTTTTTAAAAATTAAAAAGAATATTGTGTTTAGTTTACAGAGAGTGAAATACATGAGAATTTTCTGTATGTATACACACATCTACTTTATATTAGCTTTGTGCATATGATATGATAATATATACACTACATAAATTTTATAGACCTAAATATTTTTACATATTATCTATTCTTTACATATTTGGATTTTATAACACACACATATATAGGTATATATATATATATATCCTATTTATTATGTATATATTTAATATATGTTAATAAATTGACACATGAATATTTGATTATGTTTACTTTATATTCACAAATAATATATAAATAATATATGTAGACCCAATTTGCATTAGTAAAAATGCATAAATTTGTTTTGCTTCACATACATCCTTAAAGATAGTGTGGAATTCCAGGTTTTCTAAACATTTTTAGCATAGCCCTCTTTAATTTCAGTTGTATTTATGTGGGTTACATGCTCTTTATAGAAACTTTATAGAGTAACATTCAAGTGACTGATGTGATCAAATTTACATGTTGTTCTGGTTTTCCATGCAAGTTTGTTTTAAGTGCTGGCCATTTATATTATTGGGCCAAAGAAGGGATTTGAGAAGCCATGTTCTAGATTAGCCAAGATGGGAAGCCATGGCTGCCACAAACATCTTTAGCTTATCTTGTGAAAGGTGCCTGGAGCTTCAGTAGTTTCAATGGCCTTTCATTATTTCCCAGTATCTAATCTGACTTTGTGGTCTGAAATTGAATAGGATTCTTGGACTTCTTACTTTAGGAAAAATCAGAAATACAGCAATTAATGTGTACTTCAAACTTTGACATACAACCCATGGCTTTTCATAATTTAAACATATAGTTTTTTACTAAAACAACCACTATTACTAAACATCTATATGATGTATTACACATACACCTTCTCCATGCTAAAGAATGTGGATGACATCTTCTTGCAGTCCGTCAATCTACCTCTTATGAGCATTTTATTCTCCTTTCAAAGTTGATAGGCATGGCCACTGGACAAAGGATGGGGCCACCCACCCATCTTAAAGATTTTTAACCCAGAAATGTTCCTGTCCAAAGGAAGAACAGAGACAAAAAGTGGAAGAGGTTCTGTACCTCACTTTTTGTTTGTTTTGTTTTGTTTTTTATTTTTATTTTTTAATTTATTTGTTTTTTAAATTTAATTTTATTTTAAATCCATTTTTTAAACTCCATATTCCATTCTTGGCCCCCACATCTAACCTCCAACTGCTCCACTTCGCACACTTCCTCCCCACCTCACCCCATCTCCATGTGGATGCCCCTACCTGCCACCCCACCTGACCTCTAAACTCCCTGGGGCCTCCAGTCTCTTGAGGGTTAGGTGCATCATTTCTGAATGAACACAGACCTAGAAGTCCACTACTGTATATGTGGAGGGTTTTTTTTTTTTTTTTTTTTTTTTGTTTTGGGAGGGGTGGAATCATATCAGCTGGTGTATGCTCTCTGTTTGATGGTCCAGTGTTTGAAAGATCTCGGGAGCTCAGATTAATTAAGACTGCTGGTCTTCCTCAGCTTCTTTCAGCGTTCCCTAATTCAACAACAGGAGTCAGCTGCTTCTGTCCATTGGTTGAGTGCAAATATCTGCATCTGACTCTTTCAGCTGCTTGCTGAGTCTTTTGGAGGGAAATCATGGTAGATCTGTTTTTGTGAGGGTTCCATAGCCTCAGTAATAGTGTAAGGCCTTGGGACCTCCCACTGAGCTGGATCCCACTTTGGGCCTGTTATTGTACCTTCTTTTCCTCGGGCTCCTCTCCATTTCTATCCCTTTAATTCTTTCAGACAGGAACAATTATGGATCAGAGATGTGACTGTGGCATGGCAACCCCATCCCTCACTTGATGTCCTGTCTTCCTGCTGAGGTGGACTATATAAGTTCCCTCTCCCTACTGTCAGGCATTTCATCTAAGGTCCCTCCCTTTGAGTCCTGGGAGTCTCACCTCCCAGGTCTCTGGTGCATTCTGGGGGGTGGGGGGGGCGGTGCCCCAACCTTTTATTTCTTGAGGTTGCCTGTTTCCATTCTTTCTGCAGGCCTTCAGGGCTTCAGTCCTTTTCCCTCACCCAATACCAGATCAGGTTCCTTCCCCCCTCCTCCCCACCCCATCCACTTTCCCTCCCAGATCCTTCCCTCCCTTTCTACTTGTTTTTGCTTTCTTCTCTCTCCCAAGTGGGACTGAGACATCCTTACTTGGACACTTCAGCTTGTTGAGATTTTGAGTTCTGTGGACTGCATCTTGTACATTCTGTATTATTATTTTTTTGGCTCATATCTACTTATTAGTGAGTACATACCATTCATGTCCTTTTGGGTCTGAGTTACCTCACTCAGGATGATATTTTCTACTTCCATCCATTTGCCTGCAAAACTCAAGATGTCCTCATTCGTAGTATTCCATTGTGTAAATGAACCACATTTTCTGTATCCATTCTTCTGTTGTAGGACATCTGGGTTATTTCCAGCTTCTGGCTATCACAAATAAGGCTGCTATAAACAGTGTAACATGTGCCCCTGTGGCATGGTGGGGAATCTTTTGGGTATATTCCCAAAAGTGGTATAGCTGAGTCTTTAGGTAGATCTATTTCCAACTTTCTGTGGAACCTCCAGATTGATTTCCAGAATGGTTGTACCAGTTTGCAATCCCACCAGCACGGAGAAGTGTTCCTCTTTCTCCACATCCTTTCCAACATGTGTTGTCACCTGAAGTTTTGATCTCAGCCATTCTGATGGTGTAAGGTAGAATCTCAATGTTGTTTTGATTTACATTTCTCTGATCACTAAAGATTTGGAACATTTCTTTAGTTGCTTCTCAGCCATTTGAGATTCCTCAGTTGTGAATTCTTGGTTTAGTTCTATACCCCATTTTTTGATTGGGATGTTTGGTTTTCTGGTGATTAACTTCTTGAATATTTATATATTTTGGATATTAGCCCTCTATGGGTTGTGGGGTTAGTGAAGAACCCCAATCTGTAGGTTGCTGATTTGCCTTATCTATTATGTCCTTTGTTTTACAGAAGGTTTCCAGTTTCATGAGGTCCCATTTATCAATCCTTAATCTTAGAGCATGAGCCATTGGGTTCTGTTTAGGAAGTTTCCCCCTGTGCCAATGAGTTCAAGGCTCTTTCCCACTTTCTCTTCTATTAGATTTAGTGAATCTGGTTTTATGTTGAGGTCCATGATCCACTTGGACTTGAGCTTTGTACAAGGTGACAAATATGGATCTATTTTCATTCTTCTACATACAGTCAGTTAGACAAGCACCATTTATTGAAGATGCTTTCTTTTTTCCATTGTATCTTTTTTTTTTTTTGGCATCTTTGTCAAAGATCAAGTGAAAATAAGTGTGTGGTTTTAATTCAGAGTCTTCAATTCTATTCCATTGATCAAAGTGTCTGTCTCTGTACCAATACTGTTGTATACCGGCCCGCAGCCTACTTGAACCGGGTACACCTAGGAGGCAGGCTGGGGCTGAAAAAGACTTAGTGGGCAAGAGAGATAATGGAGCCAAGATGATTCCCTATTCAAGGCTCAATGTTTATTAAGAGACCTTGCTTATAAGGGGGAAGGCCCATCCCCCCCACCCCCTGCCAGTCCACAGGCTTCTTGATGCATTGTTCCCAGTTGTTAGCAGTAGTCTGGCAGTTCCACAGGTAGTCAGCTATCTCAGGAACACCTGGTAGCAGAACAGGGCAGTTGTCACTTCAAAAGAAGCCAGTTGAAAGAAGCCAGCCAAGTCAGAAAGCTGTACCACAGGTGGCCCCACCTCAGTGGCAACCTGGTCTGTACCAGCCTGCTTCAGGCTGGGGGAGCCTACACAATATCATGCAGTTATTATCACTAATGCTCTGTAATAAAGCTTGAGATCAGGGATGGTAATTCCCCAGCCATTCTTTTATCATTAAGAATTGTTTTCACTACTCTGGGTTTTTTGTCTTTCCAGATGAATTTGAGAATTGCTCTTCCCATGTCTTTGAAGAATTGTGTTGGGATTTTGATGGGAATTGCATTGAATCTATAGACTGCCTTTGGTAGGACAGCCATTGTTACTAGGTTAATTCTGCCAACCCATGAGAATGGGAGATCTCTCCATTTTCTGAGATCCTCTTTGACTTCTTTCTTGAGAGATTTGAAGTTATTGTCATACAAGTCTTTCATTTGTTTCATGATATTTTGTATTATTTGTGGCTATTGTGAAGGGAGTTGTTTCCCTAATTTCTTCTTCAGCCTGTTTATCCTTTGTATAAAGGATGTCTATTGATTTATTTGAGTTAATTTTATATCCAGCCACTTTATTGAAGTTGTTTATCAGCTGGAGAAGGTCTATGGTAGAATTTTTGGGGTCACTTATGTATCCTATCACATCATCTGCAAATAGTGATACCTTTTTTTTCTTCTTTACCAATTTGTATCCCTTTGATCTCTTTTTGTTGTCTTATTGTTCTAGCTAACACTTCAAGTACTATAGATATGGGGAGAGTTGGAATCGTTGTCTTGTCCCTGGTTTCAGTGGGATTGCTTCAAGTATGTCTCCATTTAATTTCTTATTAGCTGTTGGTTTGCAGTAAATTGCTTTTATTATGTTTAGGTATGGGCCTTTAATTCCTGATCTCTCCAATACTTTTTACATGAAAGATTGTTATATTTTGTCAAATGCTTTTTTTTTAATCTAAGGAGATGATCATGTTTTCCCCCCACCCCCCTTTGAGTTTGTTTATATAGTGGATTATGTTAATAGATTTTCATATAGTAAACCAACCTTGTATCCCTGGGGTGAAGCCTACTTGATCATGGTAAATGATGGTTTTGATGTGTTCTTAGATTTGGTTTGTAGGAATTTTATTGAGTATTTTTGCATTGATACTCATAAGTGAAATGGGTCTGAAGTTCTCTTTTTTGGTTGTGTCCTTATGTCATTTAGGTATCAGAGTAATTGTGGCTCTAGAGAACAAGTTAGGTAGTGTTTCTTCTGTTTCTATTTTATGGAATAGTTTGACGAACAGTGGTATCAAGTCTTCATTAAAGGTCTGGTAGAATTCTGCACTAAATCCACCTGGCCCTGGGCTTTTTTTTTTTTTTTTTTTTTTTTTGGTCAGGAGGATTTTAATGACTTCTATTTCCTTGTGTGATATGGGCCTGTTTAGATAACTTACCTGCTCTTGATTTAACTTTGGTATGTAGCATCTGTATAGAAAAACATCCATTTCATATAGATTTTCCAGTTTTGTTGAGTATAGGCATTTATAGTAGGATCTGATAATTTTTTGAATTTCCTCTGTTTCTGTTGTTATTTCTCTGTTTTCATTTCTGATTTTATTCATTTGGATTCCACCTCTTGGCCCTTTAGTTAGTTTGGCTAGGGGTTTATCTATCTTGTTGATTCTCTCAAAGAATCAGCTTTTGGTTTTGCTGATTCTGTGTATTGTTTTCTTCGTTTCTATTTGGTTATTTCGGCCCTAAATTTGACTATTTCCTGCCTAGTACTCCTCTTGGGTGAGTTTGCTTCATTTTGTTCTAGAGCTCTCGGGTATGCTGTTAAGTTGTTAGTGTAAGATCTCTCCAGTTTCTTTATCCCATTTTTAATTGGGTTATTCGAGACAAGTCCAAGTGGATCAAGAACCTCAACATAAAACCTGATGCACTAAATCTAGAAAAAAATCTAGAAGGGAAAGTGGGAAATAACCTTGAACACATTGATACAGGAGACCATTTCCTTAACAGAACACCAATGGCTCTAACTCGAAGATCAACAGTTGATAAATGGAACCTCATGAAACTGCAGAGCTTTTGTAAGGCAAAGGAAATTGTCATAGGATGAAGCAGCAACCTAGAGATTGGGAGAAGATCTTCACCAACCCTATATCTGACAGAGGGATAATATCCAGAATTTCTAAAGAACTCAAGAAATTATACAACTAACAACCCAAATAATCTAATTTAAAAATGGCATTTTTCTTATGTGTCAGACTCTCAGCCACTTCAGAACACAATTTTCTTTCACTTCTGCAGCAAATACCAGCAGCAGCCACACTTACATGGCAGAAAATGCCCAAAATGCCTCTAGAAACCATTGCTGTTTTTCTCAATTCTCACTGGTATTGTTTCTGACTTTATTTACTCTATCACTTTTTTGTGTAGTCTAAAACTTACTTTTTGCAAAATATGCTCTTCCATCACTCTTTCTTTGGTGGTGGTGGTGTTGACTAAAAGCTCTTCATTTTTTTCAAGTTTATTCACTTTACTTCTGAATCTTATCCTCTTTTCTTAGTCCCACCCTTTGAAATCCCTTCCCCTATTGCCCTCTCTTCATCTCCTCAGAGTACCACTCCACCCTGAGACATCTAGTACCACCAGGACTAGGTATATCCTCTCCCACTGAGGCCCAACTAAGAAGCCCAGGTAGGGGGAAGAGCATACAGGACTACAAATTATTAAATGCTCACCATATATGGTTTTAAAGCATCATTGGGTATTCACTCCTCTCATACTGTATCAAGGACACCTTCCTAATATACATTTCTTGTGTTTCTCCCTTTTGGTGATGCCTTCTTTAAGGCATATCTAAATATTGTGGTTCTTGAGACTTAGTCTAATCCTATTCATCTGTGTCTGTGGTTAAAATTTGCAACTCAAAAGCAAATTATTTCTGTATTTGTAATTGTAGTTTAGATCTTTCTTCTGAACTCCAAACTTGTATAGTATTTGACTTTCTATTCAAATATCCTATACCCACCTTCATTGTGTATCCAAAATACAGTAGATCTGAGACTGAATCCCTGTACTTCTATCCCAATTTGGCCTTTTGTCATATTTCCTGGTTTTGGAAATGCTGCAACATTACCTACAACATTGTGTCTGAAGCCTGAGTGCTACCCAGGGCATACCAAACCTGTGGTAGTTCCTACCCTCACCCATACACCACTCTTTATTTCCTAAGCAGCATAGAGGTAGTCTGTCAAACTCATTATCCTTTCTAACTGCCTGAGAGATCAACTTAACCTGATTTTTCAGGTGATCTTGTTTCTTCTAGTTACACACAATAAATTGATCACTCTATTTTGCAATAAATACCCAGATCTTGCCATGTTTTCTTTTTCTTTTCTTTTTTTCTTTTCCTTTTCTTTCTTTCTTTCTTTCTTTCTTTCTTTCTTTCTTTCTTTCTTTCTTTCTTTCTTTCTTTCTTTTTTATCAATCACAGCAAAAGTCTGCATGATATGACCCTGGCCCCAAATCTGGACATCCCCACAGAACTGAGTGGGTACACATGGGATTTTTAAGTCTTCTAAAGCCTAAGACAATGTCACAATGTGTCACAAATATGCCCCTTTCTGCATTAATTATTGAATTGACATATAATAGATTGTTTTATATTGGGGTCTCTAAGTACTACATGCCCCATGTGTTCTGTATGAATCCTGTGATTGTACATGACCCTTTATAAGTTTCCTTGATGAATAAGACCTAATGTACCACTATGTTCTGTTCAGACTTCAATGGTTTGAGAGAAATAATTGTGCATTTAGCATCAATGATAAAAGAAAGTGCCAGAGAGAGAGAGAGAGAGAGAGAGAGAGAGAGAGAGAGGTAGTCTTTGAGAGACAACTTCTAACTATCCCTAACTAGGTCACCTACTTACTACCTTCCAGATTAGACATTCCTTTCATAGAAAATGCTAAGGATTATCTCAGATTTTATAAAACAATGTAGAAGGTCATTCTTCAGGTAGACTCATTCCTGAATGCTTGTGGTATTCTGCCTTATGCTTGTGCAAGAGGATCACACTACACCAAAAGCTCTCTAGAAGAAGGAGGAATCCCCACCCATGAAGCCAAGCTGCATTTGGTCAAGTTGCTATGCTATCTACTTCACCACATCTGCCAATCAGCAATGCAAACATTTAGAATACAGAAACTGTGCATCAATATGATTAGATTTTGAATGTAGATATTTATATTTAGGTGGAACCTTTTTCTATTATGGTCAGGAGGAATAAGATTGTCAGTTGCTGTCTTTGAATAACTGAGAACCAGTATCTAACTGTGATACACCAATAGCAACACAAGTTAAAATTATCAGAAACTATACTAAAACCAAAAGAGAGTTATTTTTCTGCTGTTTGTTTTTATCTGAATATTGGTGTTATTTTATTAATGTGTTCTTATACAGGTGTATCATAGTTATCTATTAAGATGATAGAATAGTATCAATTATTATATTTCTTATTTCTGAGTAGTTTTTGAGATGATGAAAGATTTTATTTTATTTTATTGTAATTTTCATGAAACTATGCCTGTGGGCCATGCTGAGAACCATTTTCAAGCATCCACTTCCATTTCAGTTATTCATTTTAAGTATTTTTTATAAAGGTTTATTTCTTCATGTTGAATTATGTTACTGTCTGTCTTAGGGTTTTACTGCTATGAACAGACATCATGACCAAAGCAACACGTTGACAACATTTAATTGTGGCTAGCTTATAGGTTCAGAGTTTCAGTCTATTATCATCAAGGTGGGAGCACAGCAGCATGCAGGCAGGCATGGTTCAGGCAGAACTGAAATTTCTACATCTTCATCTGAAGGGTGCTAATGGAAGACTGACTTCCAGGCAGCTGGGGTGAGGGTCTTAAGCCCCTGCCCACAGTGACACACCTACTCCAACAAGGCCACACCTCCAAATAGTACCACTCCCTGGGTCAACCATATACGAAACCTCATTATGAGTAACTATCCTCTCCTAATTTTTTTCTTTCAACTTTTGATAGTCACCCCAAAACTAGTTAGAATTATCCTAAGAATAGTTCACTTAGTGAAGAGAATGAAAAATGATTTGCTAGTTGCAGCAGAATCAGTCTGCTTAGATCCAGATATTACAAAAGAAATCATAAAATAGAACCTCTTATAAATGTTTTCTCAACAGAGGGCAGTACTGTGTTTCTGAAAGTCACATACATTTTTCAATTTGCTTTAAGTCCTTTTACTGTCCTAGTATCAGACTATACATCTAGGTCCTTTGTGGCAACAATCTTCAAGCAGTGCACTTGCCTTCTATGCTTGAAGGCACCCTTTTACTTAGGGGAACAGTCAGAGTCTGCCAAGGAGAAAGGGAAGCCTTCAAGATATCACATCAATGTCACCAGAATGCACTGCTTTGACTTCTTTATCCTTTGGGCTCTAGAAACTTCATATTGAAACACAATCAGGGCAGACAGGATGAATTTGAATTGAGAAAGATCTGAAAAGAAAAATTCTCTCCAGGCTTTCTTCCCCAAGTGGACACAAGTTAAACCAAAAGCAGAACAATTCTTTATTCTTGAGTTGCACTAAACATTCAAATAAATTATATATATATATATATATATATATATATATATATATATATATATATATGCTGTGTATGTTCACAACAATTGTCCACTAAGGTTTACTCAATGTTTATGATTCGTGTTCTATTGTGAACTTATCAAATAGAACACTGAACATAGTTTACATAGTTTAAATTGAAGTTGTTCCATCATTTTGCAAATGTCAATCAATGCTCAATGTTTTCTCTCCGTCTCCTACAACCCATAGTCCTAAGTCAGACACACGTACACTTTTCTGTCCAGTTTGTATTGCAGTGACTTATATAGACTTGCATATGCATAATCTTCCTTTAGACAAAAAGAATCCGTGTTCCCACACAACATTTAAAATTGTTCACAGTTGGGACTTGGTAGCTCAAGCCTTTAATCATAGCACTTGGGAAGCAGAAGTATATAGAACTCTGAATTCAAGGCCAGCCTAGTCTACAGATCAAGTTCCAGGACAGCCGGGCTATACATTGAAACCCTGTCTTGAAAGGACTGGGGGAGCAGAGGGGGATAGCAAACCCATATAGGAAGAACAATGTCAGCTGTCCAGACCACCCAGTGCTCCCATGGACTAGACCACCAACAAAGGAGTGTACGGGGAGGAATCCATGATTCCAGATACATATGTAGCAGAGGATGTCCTTGTCTGACATCAATGGGAGGGCAGGTCCTTGTTCCTGTAAAGGGTTGATGCCCCAGCCTAGGGGGATGCTGGAGTGGTGGGACAGGAGAAAGTGGATTGGTGGAGGAGCACTCTCATACAGGCAAAGGGGAGGGGAGGGGAGAGGGATGGTATGGGGTGAGGGTGGGGTTATGGAGGGGCAACTGAGAAGAGGAATATCATTTGAGATGTAAACAAATAGTTTTATAATTTCATAAAAATTTAAAACAAAACAAAATAAAATTGCAATTCATAAGATGTACACATTTTGAAAATGTACTAGTCTATTTTTAAGATTATTCACAAAATCACAACTGCATCAATTCCACCCCATCTATATCTCTATATGTCTGTCTTCCTATCTGCCTATCTCTGTCTCTATTTCTATCATATCTCTGTATGCATTTGAAAAAGAACAGTTAGATATGTGAAATGTGCAATAGCAGTATTGAAAGTTCAGCTTAGAATTTTTTCTCATTTATTATCTGGAACAATTATTGTAGAAGTTAGTGTCAATAAAGCCAGTGTTTGTGTGCTAACCATTTAACAAATTATAGGGAGGTGGCTGATTCTAAAAACTGAGATTTAGTTTACTAACCCCTGGGTGCTGAGTGCGACGTTATTCAGTCATGCAGATTATTACCCTTCTAACTCTCATATTTTGTAGTTAAATTTCAAAGTAGTAGGTTTCCTTATGGCTTTTTCATGTGCCCTTTGTTTTGCTTAGTGTTCCAGTTTTGCCCCCATTAATTCCCATATTCTCTACCTCTGCTCTATCCTAACCCAAAACACAAGTACCTATCTTCTATTTTCAAAACCAGTATATACCTGAAGATCAGAAACTGGAATCAACACTGGGCTGTTTGTGAATGCCATGTATTTTCTCCTGATTAATAAACGAGCAATATATATTTGTTCATTTAGCTGTTGTAGTTTCTCCCTATCTCCCAACCCCACCATATATGTTCTGTGACTATTGTGTGGAAACCTGATTAGCTGAAGTATATGATTCCAATCACTATGTGAGTTAACAAAAGAGAAAAACACCGTGTGATGAATAAATAGATTGGCCATCTCATGGTTTCTCATCTGCCATATAATCATTGAGATGCTATAGAAAATGTTTTTTTTAATATACAGTTTTGTATCAAAGTCTATTGTTCCATTTCTTCTTCTATTGTGAAGTATTGGAATGCAATTCTCGTAGTTATCTTTCTGCGCTCTTAGAAGGGCTCTTGCTGTAATCAGCCAGGTCCTGTGAAGGTAAAGTTGGTTTAGGAAGACTTAATGAGGAGATATTGTAAGTCTAGACCCAGAAGTTATAGCAAAAGCTTCAATAGTCTTGGAGTAGGAAAAAAGACATGAGGATGTATTAATCTGCAGTAACAAGTGACTTGAACAGCAAAAACAAACAAACAAACAAACAAACAAAAATGCAGTCTCAGAATTCTGTAGGCTAAAAGTCTGAAATATTAGCAGGGTTCATTCATTCCTTCTCTTACAAATGTCTTACTTACCATGGTCCTCGTATGGTCTTGCTTCATTATATATGTCTGTATCCTAATCTCTTTTCCTTTTTCTTTTTCTTTTTCTTTTTTGAAATTTCTATTTTTTTAATTTTTTTACTAGATATTTTCTTCATTTACCTTTCAAACGCTATCCCAAAAGTCCCTTATACACTCCCCCACCCTGCTCCCCTACTCACTCACTCACTCCCAGTTCTTGGTCCTGGTGTTCCCCTGTACTGGGGCATATAAAGTTTGCTAGACCAGGGGGCCTCTCTTCCTATTGATGGCCGGCAAGGCCACCTTCTGCTACATATACAGCTAGAGACACGAGCTCAGGAGGTACTGGTTAGTTCATATTGCTGTTCCTCCATAGGGCTGCAGACCCCGTCAGCTCTTGGGTACTTTCTCTAGCTCCTCCATTGGGGGCCCTGTGTTCCATTTTATAGATGACTGTGAGCATCCACTTCTGGATTTGCCAGGCACTGGCATAGCCTCACAAGAGACAGCTCTATCAGGGTCCTTTCAGCAAAAATCTTGCTGGTGTATGCAATAGTGTCTGTGTTTGGTGGCTGATTATGGGATGGACCCCCAGGTGGGGCAGTCTCTGGATAGTCCATCCTTTCGTCTTAGCTCCAAACTTTGTCTCTGTAACTCCTTCCATGGATATTTTATTCCCTATTCTAGGGAGGAATGAAGTATCCGTGCGTTGGTCTTCCTTCTTGATTATCTTGTGTTTTGGAAGTTGTATCTTGGGTATTCTAGGTTTCTGGGCTAAATAAAGTCACTTGATATGCACTCACTGATGAGTGGGTATTAGCCCAGAAACTTAATCTCTTTTTCTAATGACATCAGTCATTTAATATTAAGGTTCATTTACATAACCTCCTTTCACTACAATGAGCTCTTCAGCAACCCTGGTGTAAGGTCATTCTGAAGTACTATAAATTGGGCATCAATATAAAAGTTTGGATGGGAAGGACAAAATCTGAATTACCTACTGATAGTTAAGTTCACAGAGTAAAAACAAAATCACATGAACATTCACATGTATGCTGAAAATCTAGGGCACAGAAAGCTCAAGACCAACCAGGAGTTTATCACTAAGGAAGGAAATATTTGGAAGGACCCAGCAAAAGGGCCTTGTAAGCATTTGCAAGATAATTATCTCCAAAAAGATCTTAGGCTTGCACTTCGAAATCATAATAGAAAGTTAAAATGAGTTTTGAGAATGTATTTTACATAGGTAAATCACTCATTTAAAGCTGTATATTTTAAAAGACATAACCAGCTGGGCAGTGGTGGTGCAGGCCTTTAATCCCAGCACTTGGGAGGCAGAGGCAGGCAAATTTCTGAGTTCGAGGCCAGCCTGGTCTACAAAGTGAGTTCCAGGACAGCCAGGGCTACACAGAGAAACACTGTCTCAAAAAAACAAAAACAAAAAACAAACAAACAAATAAAACCATTTTGTGTAATTTTACCACTTATAAAAATAATATGAATATTTATCTAGGAATCATAATTAATTTTAAATACCAGTCCTATACTCTTGAAAAGTTTTTAATGAGTCTTTGCACTTACATTCAGTTTCTATGTGAAAGCTATGTAAAGGTACAGTATTTCAGATTTTTTTTTTTGCCCCATTCTAGTAATAGTTTAAGATAAAAATCACTTCATGATAAAAAAAAAAAAAAAACCTAACAAGTAATTCGAGAATGTGGTTAAAGGGAGTCCTTGCAAACTCTTGGCAAGAATGTAAATTAGTATAGCCATTATGGAAATTAGTATGGAGGTTCCTCAAAACACTAAAAGTAATACTACTGTATGATCTAGTCACTTTATATGCCTGAGCACACATCCAAAGGAAATGAAATCAGTATGCTAAAGAGACATTTGCAATCTCATGTTGATTGAAGGATTTTAAAACTATTTCTATGCTTATAAAATGCTTCCCAATGGTTTGTGTATATAACAAAATTCAATTTTACGGGCTACCTGTTATCACATATGAAATGTGAACACATTTATTGCCCTATATTACATGAGCTTTATCTAGTTCACATTGCCTGGGTGATTGTGTGCAAATCCTAAGAAATAATGTCTGCTTGTTCCACATTGCTGAGAGATCATCCTTGTGGATTTGCCTTTCTACTCTGCTTCTTGCTTATTTTCATGAAGCTATTTACTACTATCTAAGCTGCCAATGCTCTTTTTTTCTCTACTTCTGGTGGTAGGCTTTTTACCTTGGTGTCAATCCTCAGGGTCAAAAGTCAGAATTGGAGAAGTCAGGAAACAAGCTTCACAGACTCACAAAGATTTCTTTCCCACCCACCACAACCCTGGAAGTCTTAGTTATGAGTTAAGCAAAATGAAATATGTAATGCTAAAATGGAGATGACTTTCAACAGAAAGAATTTTCTATTTCCTTTTCCTGTCTCTGCACTCTTTGTATGGAGTCCTAGCTATTCTAATCTCATAGCTTAACCATCAATCACAATTCAGAAGAACCAACACTAGCTACCTTGATTTGATCAGTGCATTTTGTTTACATATATTGAACTAGCAGAGTTCATCCTATAAATATGTATAAAATTTTTACATGCTCATCAGTTTTTTTTTATTTAAAAATAGCAAAAATGGTGCACGACCTTGATTGAGTGAAAACAACAGCAGCAATAAGTGAAGCATCTCTGGGCAAGCTCTGGTTGCGGGCTAGCTCTAGCCAGCCTCTTGACTCAAGGCTAACTGAAGTGTAGTCATAGCACATGTGTTTGCCTGTTAGCCATGCCTTTTCTGGCAGTGTAGAAGAATACACAGAGGCTGATTGGCTTCAGATCTTCAATTACTGGCACTCTGGACCTGATAACATAACATAGTTTCAACTGTACATATTATTGTGTATGAGCTAACATGGAAACAGTAGTATAACATTAATCCTAAATGCTTTCACAATTTGCAGATATTTAGGTAACTTTGTCAAATAAATGAAGTCGGTATTTTTTAAATTAAATTTAATTATTATTATTATTATTATTTATTTACTTACTTTACATTCCTCTCACTGCCCTATTCCAGGTTACTCCATCTCACATTAATTTCCCCATTCCCACAGCCCCTTCTCTGAACAGGTGTTCCACCGCTGGGTAATCCACCCCTGGCACTTCAAACCCCTGCAAAGCTAGGTACTTCCTCTCCCACTGAGCTAGACAAGGCAGCCCAGCTATTAGAACATATCCTACATACAGGCAACAGCTTTTGTGATAACCCCCATCCCAGTTGTTCACAACCCACATGAAGGTCAAATTGCATATCGGCTACATATGAGCATGTTCTCTGGTGATTCAGACTCTCAGAGCTCTAAGGGTCCAGGTTAGTTGACTCTGTTGGTCTTCCTTTGGAGTTTCTATTCCCTTCGGGGCCCACAATCCTTCCTCCTATTCTTCCATAAGTCTCCAAGCTCCAGTCACTATTTGGCTGTAGGTGTCTATATCTGTCTAAGTCAGCTGCTGGGTGGAGCCTCTCAGAGGACAACATGCTCCAGTCTGCAAGCACAGCAGAGTATCATTAATAGTGTTAAGGATTGGTGCTTGCCCATGAGATGGGTCTCAAAATGGGCCAGTTATTAGGTGGCCATTTCTTCAGTTTCTCTGCTCCATTTTCTGCATTATTGTAGACAGGATGAATTTGAGGTTGAAAGTTTTGTGGGTAGGTTGATGTCTCTATCACTTCACTAGGGTTCCTGCCTGGCCACAGGAGGTGATCTCTTCTGGTTCCATATCTTCAATTCAGTGAGTCACAGCTAAGGTCACTCTCATTGATTTTGGATGCTTCCCTTATTCCAGGTCTCTGTCTCATCCTGGAGATGTCCCCTATCTCCTCACTCCCATCAGTTACAGATTTCCACAGCTTCTAGCCATCCCTCCTGTTTTCCCCTACACTTGATCCTGAAACCTCCATTTCCCTCCCCATACTCCTTCCTCCCAGTTCCCTTCCCTCCATCTGTGTCTTCTGACTATTTTATGCCCCCTTCTAAGTGAGATTCAAGCTTTCTTGCTTGGACCTTCCTTCTTGTTTAGTTTCCTTGGGTCTGTGCAGTGAAGTCAATTTTTTTTTTTTTAGTTCTTTTTTGCATTGTGGTAAGTACCTAAAAGAGCAACTTTAAAGAGAGATTTATGTGGCTCACAGTTTAAGTATATAGTCAACTTGTCTCATGGCTTTGGGCCTTTGTTGACATAGACAAGATGATTATTGGAGCACAGCAGAGAAAAGGGGGTTACCTGTTCTCCAGTCCCCAAAATAATGTCACTAGATGAGGAACAAACTTTTATTTTCTGAGTCTCTGGTAGATACTTCATATTCAATTCATTTATAGGATAAAGTGTTAGAAATGCTTAAGTTTTATAAAAGTAGCATAAATTATTCTTTTGGTAAACGTTCTATAAAACATATCTTCAACACATGCTATTGTGGCTTAGACAATTCTCCTTTACAGCAATACTGGATTTTTAATAAAAGGTGTTAGTGTACTCCAGTGAACATAGGTGAGTTTGTTTTATATTATGATTTATTTGTTGAGTTCTTTCTGCTTAATCTTCCATGGACACAAAGATGAGGAACAGAATACAAATTCCTGGCTTTAAACTGTTGATAAAACTGAGAAACACTGCTTGTGTTTTAAACTGCTGCTGAATAGCAGGGAGAAAAACTACAGGTGCTGCTTTGCATAGTCTGTTTGTATTCTGTGGCTATTTATCTCTGTCTCTTCTGATTGGGAGCAACAGTTGGTAGCTAAACTGGTAGCTGCCCCTCATGGCTCCATTTCGCTGTCTCATCATGAGCATTCCCTTTTCATTGCCCACTAGCCTTATGTGGTAGATTAACAACTGGATCAAGATGAAGGGAAGACTACACAGAGGAAGAGAAGGCAATGGCTAAAGATAGGAAGAGGACACAGGTAGTAGGCGGCTTTGGCTTATTGTTACTAGGCAATAGAAATAGTGGGTGGAAGAGGACAGGGGAAAAGAAGAGATACAGGAGTTATAAAGAAGGTATAATAGATGGGAGGAGAGAGTGCAAAGGGAAGAGAGAATGGGAGCAGAGGAGGAGGAAGGAAGAAAAATCTAGAAGGGACAAGACTCAGTAGAGGAACTGAGTCAGAAGAATGATTGGGTCCCTATAATCAGAAGTTCCTTTCACTCACTTCTATGGATGTAACTAACCACTTGAGCTGCCTAGTGACATAGAGGAGTACTCTAATTCTTCTGAAATCATTTACATAACTACCATACATGTCCACACACCATTGCAAAGAACCTTCTTAACCATAACAGAAACATAAATGTCAGAGTTCCATTAGTAAGCATGAGTAACTGATGGGTTTCATAATAAAAGACAAAGGCAACGAATCCCAAAAACTATTTATAGCTTTGCAAAATGCTACCACTTATATAAAGCCAAGCAAGAGGATGGTGTGTGAGTCTGAGAGTGGACAGCAATAGGAAGCAATGATAAACAGAAAGGCAGCTTGGATTAAACTCTAGCTGCATGTGTAGTTAAAGGCTCTGCTACAGAGATGAATTCCTAAACTGTGCTATTTTTCAAAAACAGCTAGAAATTATAACTGTATGTGAGTTCTAGGTTTTAAAGAGAAGGACAAATGACTTTTTAAAAAAGAATTAACTAGTCTGAGGTAATTAGTTGGATTCAATAATGTTATATATGCAAGTACCAACAGGCTGGTGTGTGTGTTTGTGTGTACATATTAGTGTACACTCATATTCATGCATGTTGCATACACATGGGTATCCACATGTGTTCATCTGTCTACATGTGGAAGCTAGAACAAGCAATATGCCTACTGTCTTCCTCCATCACTTTCTTTCTTATTTTCTGAAGATATTGTCTCTCACTGAACAGAAAACACTATTTTGAGTAGGCTGGGTGGCAGGGAACTCTTGAGATCCCCCGACTCTGCCTCCACCAATTCTGAAGTTATAGGCATGCATCTTCAGGAGTAACTTTTTGAGTTATTATTAGGGATTTGAAATCAGGTCATCATGATTGCATAGCAAGTGCTTTTACTTAATGAGCCAACTCCACAGACCCAAGAGGCTGATTTTGATAACCTTCTCACTGTGACAGTTTCTTCAGGACATAGACCAGTAATCCTTTCCAGAGATTTTTTTCTTTGTTTATTTTTAAGATTGTAATTTAATTACAACCTTCCCTTTCCTCCCATCAAACCCTCCTACGTAACCCTTCCAAATATTCTTTAAATTCATGGTCTGTTTTTTATTATTTGTTATTGCATGCATATATGCATTTGCCTTATTATATATCCCCAAATATAACCTATTGAGTTTAGATACTGTTATTTGTGTATATGTTTTTAGAGCTGATCATTTTTCCCCTCCACAAAAGATTGACCTGGATATTAGTTTATGGCATGAATGAAGTTTTACTGTTGTTTAGTCTTTCACTATTTCTTCTCTGTAAGCTTCCAAAACCTAAATCTGCAATGTATTCAGTGATGAGTTGGGATATTCAGTCAACCCGAGAGACACTAAAATGAACAGTTGTCATTTTCTATCCCAAATCTCTTTGTTTTATTTCCTGTTTTTGTAACAATTTGAGACGACTGGATATGGATCAAGAATCAGAGCTCTACTTCCCACTTAAGGATTTCATTTTACATTAGGAAAATCCTCTTACCTCAGCAGAATTTCTAAGTTTGATGCCATGTACCTCAATTATTTTGTTATCCTCTAACTTAATCTAGGAGAATTCTTCTTAACTAACAAAGCATGGTTTCTTGATTTAATGTTATTCTCTTGGCAAACTTTCTTAGTAAGATTATTTCATTTTGTGTTTTGTTTTCTTACATGTCACAAAGAAGAAATATTTTTAATATTTTTATTTTATTCACATTTTTGCATAGTACAACATACTCGCTTTCTAGGGAAAGTCAGTAATAGCCTAGTTTTATACTTATACACAAACATACAAACACATGAATAGATATCTAGGAAGTTTTGCTTCTATAGTGGCTCTCCTAATGAGTAAAAGTCACCTAATTTCCTTAGTTCACACACATTTCAAATACTAGAGAACTTTTGCAGTATAATGTATGTTGTAGTATATATTTATCTTTATTTGAAGTTGACCATGAAAGTGTTCAGAATGAATGATAATGGGCAGAAGAGAGGTAGTAAGTAAGCCCAGAGATCATGGCCAGATGATGGTCTTAGGATTTTTACATTTCCTCATATCACTTATACTATACTATTCCAGGGGTTACAAAGGGATAGCACACTATAAAGATCCTCTTGCTAACCAGAAGAGGTTGGGGGAAAATGTTGGATTAAAGTGGGAACCATGAAATGTAACTGAAAAAAATAGATATGCTTGTAAAATCACTCACCTGAAATACTGAACAACTTTTAGACTGCTAACTTTAGGGAGTTGTAGAAAAGTAAGATAAAGTTACTGAATTTAATAAAAATTGCAATTTAGAAGTATTGGAAGGTCTTAAGTATAAGGGGACTGCAAAACTGTCAGTGCCTTAATGTCCCATCCTTCTGGGCTTCAGGGCTTCACATCCTAAAATATTTCTGAACCTGCTCCCAGAACCTTGTAGAATCTTCTCACTTCATCCTATAATTGCTTCAAGTAGCATCATGTCCACATTATATTCAGGGGGCATAGTTTCAAGAGGTTTTATGTTCATCCAATAATTCCAGCCAGGAGCAGCCAGAAATGGAGCTTAGAATTGCTTTGCACATCACTAGAAGATTCCAAGCTATGTATAGGAGTTGATAACCCCATGTTCATCCCAGAAAATATTTTTGGCATTACTCTTTAAATCTTTCAGTTTTGAATTTATTGGTTTGTTTGCTTTCTTGTTGTTTATGAGTGTTTGTGCATGGCAGGCACATATGGTGGAGGACAGAGAACACCTAGCAGGAATGTTTCTCTCATTCTACCTTGTGGATCCTGGATTTTGTCTAACTCAAGTTCTCAGACTTGGTAGCAAGTACATTTATCCACTGAATTATCTTGGTTCCCTCTATTTTTCAAGAAAAAAAATGGCTTATGAATTAAAAAAAAAAAAACAAATACCTTTCACATCCTAACAAAAGCATGTGTCTGTACTTTGGCACAAATATGAATAAAAAAATCCACATTATCAATATGAAAAAGTAGACACTCTAAAGATTTAGAACTAAATGTTCTTATTTATTCCTTTATTTGTTTTTATCACAGTCTGATTCAAATTCAAGTTGTATCAAAACCACCTTGGATCCCTATCAAACACTAACTCTACCCCAAAAACTGTTTAACCAATATCTGTGTTAGTAGGACATTAGAATACACCTTTTAACAATTTTGCAGAAGATACAGTGAAATTCACTAACAAAGATCTAAATACAAGGGTTTGATTATGGAAAGTGCACATTTTATGACTTTATGTTTAATTCTAGTATAGAAGTGAAAGTTAAAAAAAGGTAAATAAAGCCAGTTGAGAACTCTCCCAAATTCTAGTTCCTTCATATAATTGACTATGTTACAGAAATCAGTAACATCTAGATTCTTTATTGCTGTTATTCTTATTAGATACAATTAAAAATAAAGGAACTCCTGGGTTATAAAAAAAAAAAAAAAACAACAAAAAACAGACTTAAGATTACAGAGTGGAAGAGTGTTAATATTAAACAAACAAAGCTTGAAACATCTAAGATTAGAGAAAACTAAAGGAAAACAGAGGAAACAGAATATTTAATTTAGCCCTTCATATAAGGCTTAAAATAATTACAAAAAATGGTTATAGGGACAGTTTAGGAAGTAAAAAAATATGGATCATAAAAACAGCTGACATGTGCTGGGACATGCAGGCACAGAGTAAGAAGGAAGCAGTCCAACTCCTGCCAGTCACAGGAGGAGATTTTCAGGCTTTGGATACATTTCAACCTCACTCTTGCTCAGGACTGGCTCCCTCATTCACATGGCTTTTTGGCCCCATACCCTAGTACTGTACATGCTACAGCAAGGGTATACCTTCTGAAGGTCCGATAACTTCCCCCAAAAGTGCAAACAGCTAGAGATAAGTGTTCAAACTCTTGAGTCAATGAGAGGCATTGGTCATTCAAACCACCACAGTGGCCAATAGGACAGAGATCCTCTCTGTGTTTCCTGATTATACATTTGAAGATGAATAGAAATGCTGGGGTGCTTAAAGAAAGACAGGGATTTCTTCAGGAAGAAAACTGCATTTCCAACACTAGTTTTTGATGTTGAACTAAATTGTGCACACTTTGCACATGACAAGTATAACACAGTGTGAAGAGAATTATAAACCATAGAGATCTATGACTTATGGTAACTGAAAACCCTAAAAGAAGATATTTGTGAGACAAAATAAAGTTAGACATATGTCCTCTTGTAGGGGGGAAGAAGAGAGCCTCCTATTAAATGGCAAGAAAAATGCTTACAGTCAAAATGCACAGACAAGAACAATGGGACTTGACCTTCTCATATCAGAAAGCATCCCGGGCAAAGAGGAGTGAATGAGTATTCCAGAACAGCCTGGATAGGGCTGCTGATACTTCCAGAGCTGAAACACGCAGCCTTCTGCTTAGTGTGGCCAACATAAAATGAAATTATGAGGAAAAATGTGCTCTAAATAAATTTAATTAAATGTCTGCTTCTCTTCCTCCTCTTTCTCTGAGAACAGCACGCCTTAGGTTTCTAATAACTTACCACCGGTCACAGATCTCTGTGCTTTCTAACTCTCCTACATCACACTGTGTTCTATTAGATTGTGGATTTGGGTGTTGAACTTGATCAAAGTCAAAGTAAAGAAAGGGGGCAAGTGTATAACATTCAAGTCACATTTAAGAAATCAATTTTGTCTCTCTGAAATACGCTTTTAATAACTAATCACAGCATTCTGTCTAAAGATTGCTTTTTTTGTTGTTTGTTTTTGTTTTTTTTTTACTAGCAGACAGTTCAGAATTTCCCTTGGAGTTTCCTTACACATATGTATTTAGTTTACACAGGGTGGGTAATAATTACAGTCCCCTCCCCAATTAATTTTCCCATTCAGAGTTCTAATTACCAGCTAGCTAGTTGCTCTAATCCAACAGAGGCAAATCAGAAGTCAGGCATTTTAGCAACTTTAACTGGGTGGCTAGCTAAAAACAGTGAAGCAGAAGGGCCCTGTTCTCTATGCCAGGCTAGCAGAACCACCCTGATGATATGAAAAGAAGACAAATCAACTAGACCCAACTAGATATTTCCTGTGTTTAAACTTCTTGGTGTGAAGAGGTGAGTAATGTGGCGAAGGGACAGAAAATCCATTAACAGCTCCACATCATGTGGGCGGCGGTACAAGGGCAGTGGAAAGTGTGTGTGGATTGATGCTGTGAGGTGGGGAGTGCAGACTGAAGAGAGCACACCATGTCTCAGGATGAAACACAGACTGGCATGCTTTGAGAAGCCATCAGACAGCTGAAAGCACAGTTTGTTTCTATCGAAGACCACATCCAGGAGCTGGAGCTGCTCTGTTCTTCAAGAGATATAACTAAGTAGGAAAGCAGATGAGTAGATCTGCAATTAAAATACAGAATATGTGGCCAGAACATAGTTCTGTGAGCAAAGTGCTTGGCACTAAGACTGACAACCTAAATTCAATGCCTGGAACTCACATGGTTGGAGACAGCAATCTTGAGACAGAATTCTATGATTAGTTAACTTATTATTTCCTGAGTTAATTTGTTATTTTTCCATGTGTATTATGTGGCACATATATCACCCTTCTTCCTCTATAAGTAAATGACCAAATGTGAAAACATTAGCTGGTGTCCCGATACCTTTGGAATGTTATTATAAAACAGAAGAAAGGGATATTCCCTACTTTCTACTACATTACTCTGTAATATATAATTCAAAAGACACATGAACTTCATATCTGTGTGTTTAAATATGTACAGGGGAGAGATGTGCTTACATTGAGGATGACTATGCTCATTCAACATGCATAGAAAGAATGTCCAGCAGGCACCACAAAAGGAGAATGCGTATTGGAAGATGTAATTTCTATTTCTATACTATCTAGGCAACAGCTTGAATAAAGCTTGAATTTACCCCATCTGATGCCTGTTCTCAAAAAGGGTGGTTAGAGCCCAGTCTAAACCTTTCACGTCTCAGGAAGTTGATTGTCATAGCCCACAGTTACATTTATAACCATTACATTACAACACTGGTCTTAAGGACTGTGTAGGTTTTTAAAAATTGTGTCTTTCCTAGAATGCAAGTATGTTCATGGTGTTTGCTAGTCTCACACAGTGTGACAACCTGACCACTACCATTTTGTGGAGGTGGATCAGAAACTAGACTTCTTGAGATCTGGATAAATTGAAAAAGGAAGAGATTGTACCCCAAAACATACTCGGAGTGCAGATAAAGTTTTGGCAGCAAAAGTGAGTGGAGGCATGCTTGAAAGACTGAACCAGAGGCTATGAAGATACAGGGAAGTTGAGGTGAAAATGCACACTGGGGCCACACTGCAAGTGATTGCTTGCAAGGTGTATCATTTTAAACTCAAACTGAGAGAAATTTGTGTAATACTGATTTGGCACAGGTGGGCAGGATATCTTCTACTTATGAGACATGGGAAACAGAGAATAATTAAGATGCTACTGTAACAATCCAGGTGTAAATCCACATGGACTGAAATATGAGATTAGCAGTGGGAATAGAAAAGACAGAAAGATTACAAAACACAGACATAATTTAGGTAGGAATCAATAGGATGTAATGAATGTTTTGAATAAGTAGTCAAATACAGCTAATCCTTGGTATATATGCTAAGAATATCATTCCAAAATTCAAAACAAAGAGAAAATTTGGGGACAAGAAATGACAACTGAGGACATAGGGAAATACTGACTTTGTTTGATGACAAGAACCAAAAGTGAGGTGTTTATTCGACATTCAGAAACAAGACTAGAATTAAAATGGATTCTATCATAGAAACAGAATAAAGGGTGCAAAGTCATGTGAAGAAATTGGCCTTCTATAACACAAAGGAAAACATGATAAATCCTAGGGGGTGCCTATATTCCAGGAAATCTTCAAAGAAGGAAAGAAACAAAGAAAGGAAAACAAACACGAAAGAAAAATAAAAGAAAAAATTTAAAAAAGAAAAGAAAAGAAAGAAAGCAAAGCAAAGCAAAGCAAAGCCAAGCCAAGCCAAGCCAAGCCAAGCCAAGCCAAGCCAAGCCAAGCCAAGCCAAGCCAAGCTAAGCAAAGCCAAGCCAAGCCAAGCCAAGCCAAGCCAAGCCAAGCCAGAGGCTGAAGTTTAAGTGTGAGTGTGGGCTGCTTAGGTAGCTCCAGGCAACAAGCCTGAGCTACAGATTAATCCTTATCTAAGGAAATAATAAAGTATGTGAGGGCAGAATAAAAGTAAAGGGGAGTGGAGGAGAGGTGTGGAGAGAAAATGTTAGGGAATTTGATTGCTAGTTTGTTTATATAAATACTCATTTTATTAGCTACATATATCACCATTTCTCATTCAGATACTTTCTAATATGAACCAATTAGCATTTAAGAAACTTTAAGCCTCTCTAATTTTCTTTGAAACTTATTTCATATGCATATCAACTACAGATAGGAAAGAAAGAAAGAAAGAAAGAGAGAGAGAGAGAGAGAGAGAGAGAGAGAGAAGAGAGAGAAAGGAAGGAAGGAAAGACCATCAAATTTGGAGTTTTAGAAAGAGTACCCCAGGGCTCTTGACTCTAGCTGCATATATATCAAAAGATGGCCTAGTCGGCCATCACTGGAAAGAGAGGCCCATTGGACTTGCAAACTTTATATGCCCCAGTACAGGGGAACGCCAGGGCCAAAAAGGGGGAGTGGGTGGGCAGGGGGGTGGGGGTGGGTGGGTATGGGGGACTTTTGGTATAGCATTGGAAATGTAAATGAGCTAAATACCTAATAAAAAATGGAAAAAAAAAAAAAAAAAAAGAAAGAGACCTTAACTCCTGGGAGTGACTTTTGCTGGCACATGACTTCAAATTGAACCAAGTTCCTTAGATTCTAACATGAGAGACCTCTGAGGTAAGAGGGTAGAGTATCCTCCATAGTGTTTGTTTTGGTAATTTAATGTGAAAATACAAAGAATCTGTGTCAGATCCCTGCCATTTCTGTAAATATTAGTCCTCAATGCATCTCTACTTTTCCTGCTGAGAACTTACTGCTCAGAATTGACATAGACACTTGTATATTCATGTAGTCTTTGCAGTGTTCAGACATAGCTCCTGATGCCAAGGATATGACAATAAAGTAATCTGTCTTGTCTTGAAGTCGTGTGTGTGTGTGTGTGTGTGTGTGTAGAGGTGCTCTGAAAATGTGTAATTTGAAAGTATCCAAACCCAATTTTAGTTATAGCAAAGCTAAATCAAATAGCAAAATATGTAGGGAATAGAGGTATTTTAGAAATGACAACTAAGGACACAAAAACTTGACTGGAATGGTGAGGGAACAGGAGTGGTAAGGAGGGAAAATGGGTGGAGTCAGACAGAGGGTGCACATGAGCTGGGCTTGGAGATGGGACTATCACATTGATCTTAGCCCTCAGATGTTCAGAGCATACCACAGCATCCCTGATCTGAAGGAACCTTTATGGTAAGGAGGAAAATAGAGAGACCTCTTCAGGATATGTCCCTCCTCCCCTGGTTTCTTCCTCTACCTTAGAACATGAATATCCATTCTGTGCTGTGATGAATTGCAGAAAAAAAAAAAAAGCAAAAACAAACCTTCATTGTCTAAAGGAGAAAAACAAAGAGAAACAATAACAGCAGCAAAGAGAGAGAGAGAGAGAGAGAGAGAGAGAGAGAGAGAGAGAGAGAGAGAGACTATCTTAAAGGGTTTGGGGAGGTTTAGATTTAAAAAAGAAAATCTACAAGCCTAGCACAGCATATGTGCTACTTCTCACACACACACACACACACACACACACACACACACAGAGTGAATGTGCTCTTTGAAACTTTTTATTTAGAGTCATCAAGGCCATTGGAATTCTGGGACCAGACTACATTCCTGGTAAGCACAAAAGCAGTAAAGACTTTTTGCTACACAATGGCCTCTGAATAACCCCATTTTAAAAGATAATGTAGTTTGACTTGCTTAGACAAAATGCGGATCGTGGTATATTTCACAAGCACCTGATAGGAAAATCATGAAGTCAGCAGCACTATTTCCAGCTGTTGAGGCACTATGCATAACAGCCTCTGAAAGACAGAAGCAAGCAAAAGAACTCAGAAAGCCTGTCGCTCCACAATCATTTATGCTGTTCCACTCTGTGTTCATATTCAACTAGCAACAGTAAGGAACCATACCCACCAAGAAGCTGGGAAAGCAATTTAATTGTCCCTACCTGAACATCAAAAGAACATGTATGGTATAATCATTCCACATTTCCATATGTGGAAACTATACTCAAGGAGATTCACCTGACTTGCCCACTACCAGTTGGGAAACAAGAGCCAAGACCAAAAGATGAACTGGCTTCCACAGCCTGTGCCTTTGATTTCTTACACTGTGGCAACAGAGTAGTGCAGGAATACATACAACCAGGACATTTTACTTATGGAAAGACATACTACTTTAAAATTATCTAAAATATTATTAGAAATTTCTTTCTTACATTTAATCTTTCACTATTCACAGGCCATGAATTACTGAGAGACAAGGTGTTGATTCTCCTTTCATAAACTTAATAGTCAAACCAAACAGCCAGTGTAACTATCAGATAAGCCAAATCACCTGTGGCCAATAAATATGAGCATATTCAAATATTTTTGGTACCATGTTCAGGTTATTTGCTTAAACACAAATGATTAGTAGCTTCAGCATAGGCACACACAAATTTACTAATTTATGTGTCTTTTATGTTGAGTGAGGAATTTTTTTTTACATTCTAAGAAACAACTAAGAGGCATTTCAAAGTAGAATTCATATTAACTAAGGCACAGATTTCATCTCAAAATATCCTAGAGGCTCATTTTACCCTTAAATCATTTTTCTTTAAGATGGTTTTAGTCCCTAAGATAGACTGATGTAGTAAGGCCTCCTAGGTCTCTGAGTTTGCAGTTGTTTATTATAGCAAAACAGTGCTGGATTTCTAAATAAGTTGTTGCTGATACATACAAATGACATCTTTGTGTGTCTGAACCTCAAATTTCAGTCTCTTCTGCAGGGTCTGGCTGGCCTTTCCAACACTATTATATAAAGAGGTAATTAGGGGAGCTGTTTCAGGTCTAAGGGGCAAGGAACAAAGCCTAGGGAGATACTCAGTAGCTATAGTGTTTGCTGTTTAAGTAAGCATGAAGATGCAAGCTTGGAACTTCATCATCTTCACAAAAAATGTGACTTGGTAGTACATACGCATAATTCCAGAGCTGGAGGAACCCAGAGACAGATGGATTCCAGGAGCCCCCTGGCCAGACGGTCTAGCTGACACAGTAAGGCCAAGGTTTAGCGACGGACTCTATCTCAAAAAATAAAAAGGAGAGCAACTGAGGATGACAGATGATGTCATTGTCTGGCCTACACACCACACACACACACACACACACACACAGAGAGAGAGAGAAAGAGAGAGAGAGAGAGAGAGAGAGAGTATGGATGCAGGTAGACAATTCCAATCAGATAGAAAAACATGACAACTACCTCTCTGTAAATTATCTGGCAGCCTGGAATTTGCTCCATTTTCCTAAACAAGAATCATAACCATTTGATTTATAACCTACTCTCAACATGTAGCTCAAGGACATGCTTCTCTCCACATGTCTAATCACAATTTCATTGCATCAGACATGCAGAAATTTCTCCTCTGGTGACTTAAAGGGTATTTGAGGTCAGAAGGAAATTTAAAATCAATCTCCCTCCCTCCCTTTCTCCCTCACCTAGAGATTACTCTAACATTTTAGATTCAAAACTTTCTCCTGAACATAGAATATAATTAATGTAATTGAAAGAGATTTGAGTCCCAGATGTTTATGCATTTGTGATCCCAAAGGCCTCCCTGGGGGAGCCATTCTCATTTGCAGTTAGAGACACAATGAAAAGGCAGCCTCAGAGAAAGCAAACAATGTCACTTAAATTCAGATGTCAATCCAGGCTTTTGGTGACAGCCCTGGAGTGTAACATGGTTACACTATGTCTCACATCAATTTCTCAGTTTTGCCAATTACGATGCTACAAAGACTGTCTTACAAAAGCTGACATCTTAATGAATGGCCAATCTTAATGATTTTCCCTCCCCTTTTCAGAGGTGGCAGAACAAAACATTTTTATAACAAAGGCAGTTTCTACTACCTGCAGTGTAGAGAAGCCTAGGCAGAAGCAGGTTGCCCTGAGCCAGGAATCTGGCAGTCAGAGAAAGGATGTGACAAACATTGAATATGTTACTATTGTCTCAACTCCTAATGGCAGCATCATGTGGAATGAAAACTTCCATAAATAAATTTAGAAGGACAAGGACATTCAGGGCTTTAACAAAACCTGAAAATGCATATCTCTCCTCCTTTTGAAATGTGTGCAGAGGTTACACAATTAAGATCTTTGGAATGGGTTTAGGTGGTGAATATGGAGTATTCATAAAGATTAATGATCTTACAACAGAGGCTTGAGAGACATCTTGTGCACCTTTCATGAGAAGGAACTGTCTGTGAACCAGAAACTGTCACCAAAACAGAGCCCTTCAGACCTTGATCTTAGACTTCTCAGCCACCAGGACTGTGAGGAATTATTGTTGTTTATAATGTCAGAAATGATCAAAGGGCCCCCAAGTGTAGCTTTAAAACTGGCACATGTGACCCAATCACTCACAGAGTTGTGTCATTAGAGGTGTAGGTTTTGTTCAGTGGCAGAGATTCTCCTGTAAATCCATCCCAGGCTGAACACATCAGCCCAGCTCATGCTACCAGCTGAGGTCAAGCATAGATCTTCATAAAATGGAAGGGGGCTCATGTATTATCCTGGAATAAAAAACTGAGACCCGGCATTGCTGACATCAGGAGGAAATGAAGTCTGGTTGTTCCCCAGGGCTCCCTGGAAATTACCCTTAGCTTAAGGTCAAAGAAGGCTATGATCATAACACTCCCCAACTTTCATCCTGCTGTCTCAAAATCCAAGTGTCTTTCTAGAGACACTTTCTAAACTTTAATATCTTCACATCCTGAATGACTCTCTATAACTGCAGTTAGATAATAAACTTTCACTCAGAGAGGGAGAGAGAGAGAAAGCAATAAAGAGTGATGCCCTCAAATATTTGTTTTAGTGATAAAGGGGGGTGTAGAAGGCCTAAGACACCTTCTCCAGGTTCCTGTGGATAATTTTCACCTATATTAAGAGAACCATTAAATGTGTCCTGTGAATTAGAAAATAGAATTCTAGAAGGTAGTCCCTGCTGACTCTGCTACATTTGGATTTTAGGAAGTTATAAAATACTTTCCTGAATGCTTCTTCTTAGAAAACCATTGGCATAAAGCATTTCATAATTACTATTAAAAATACAGTATCTAAAATTGAGAGAACTTATAAATATTCTGTGGATGTTTGCTTGACTATTCTAGTTCACATGTATAATTGGTAGTAATAAATATTTTGAAAGGATAAAGTTGAGTTTACCTCTTGGCTAAGGAACTGGGTTATGCCAAATGAAAGCTCATTTGGACCAAGGGAACCTCTATATTCTTGTTTTTCCAATTTCTTTTCACATTCATGGTCTTCTGGGTAACCCTCATGACATAACTGCACCTTTCCAAGGAGCACATCTTCCCCTTGGGCATCCACCTCTTGTTCTTCTGTGTGTACACAAAGACAGATATATGACTCTAAAAGCATTTGTATTTGTTCTTCCCTAAGATTGGTTGATTAAAAGTAAGAGAAAAAAGTATGTGGTAACATACACATGGGCCAGAATATCTGAATTTCTAGCTCCTCAAAGAAGTATGTTTTCACCTTAAGTAGAATTTGATATGAATCCACTTAAAAATAGCAGTCATTTAAATTAGAAGAGCTTTCCCCTCTATCATTTTTGAGCCAAGTTTATTTTTTTCCTTCTAAAAACATTCACTTTTTTTCCTGCGCAGCACAGAAGAAATATTCCAAATGAATTTAAAGTTTACAAAATCTCTGAAAGTTATCTTTGGGCTGTGGCAGTAAGTATACACATGCACACATGCCAAAATTAAAATTAATGAATTAAGAACTACCTTGTGGAACCATCTACAAATGTTTATTTTTACATGAATAAACTAAATGCGTAAACTGATACTGCATCCACTGCTGTATCTGTTTTCTATATAGAGTTTTATGTAGTTTTCTATGTATATCTTTTAAGAAGGTGGGATGTGTAGACAATATGAATTATTGCTTAAATTCTGCTTTTCTGTGTTTTAGATGTGAAAAGAGAAACAAACATCTTCTTTGCATTCTCTTTTTTACTAAAAATGATTTATGGATATATAATCTTAGCAAATTTTTAATTGTAGCTGTTTGTCTTTAAATCAGGATACAAAATAGTGGGCTTTGTGACAGCATTTTCATGTGTGGATTTCATTGATCCCTGCCTTCCATCCTTCTGTCCTGTGTTCTGCCTCCCCTAACTTGTTCCTATCTCCCCCTTTCACTTTCCTATCACATTTATTTTATTGTCTTTTAAAAAATCTGTCTGTCTGTACTTCCTTAAGAGCTCATTTTTACCTCCCATGGTCCCCTCTCTAGTTTAAAATATCTTCTCCCTCTCTCTCTCTCTCTCTCTCTCTCTCTCTCTCTCTCTCTCTCAGGGTTATATACACACTAGTCCTATTTAAGATCTTTAAAAACATTAAAATATTTTTAAAAAGTCTTACTCTACCCACTTATAATTATCGACTTGCATCTGGGCGTTACCTTTATGGTTAAAAATCCTGTCCTATGCAATACAATAACTATCAGAGCTGCTATGCATAGACACTTTGATCAATACTAATGCCATTGTGGGAAGCTATGGAGTTGTGTTAGGCAGAACTTTAGAACCAGCATGTTATCCTTCAGCCAAGAAAGCTGTACCAAACACAAACTTAAGCAAGAGCACTGAGCTTGCTATGTACACAATGGATGCCGAGTTCTTTATTGTTTGTCATAGCTTTCTAGTCCCTGTGATGAGAAATTCTAATCTCAATACCTTTGAAAAATAGAGAAATACAGAGTGTGCCCTAATGCTGAAAGAACCATCCTGAACCTCAAGAAGAAGGAAGACCAAAGTGTGGATACTTCTAATACTTCTATCCTTCTTAGAAGGGGGAACAAAATACCCATGGAAGGAGATACAGAGACCAAGTTCAGAGCAGAGATTGAAGGAAAGACCATCCAGACTGTCCCACCTGGGGATCCATCCCACATTCAGTCACCAAACCCAAACACTATTGTGGATACCAACAAGTGCTTGCTGACAGGAGCCTGTCATTAAAACTATAATATTTGAAATTTCTACTTTTCTAGCCCTCTTGGTAAACCTAAATTTCAAATCAGACTGAAGGCCACGTGTTGGAATGTCCGGGGAAAGAAGTTAGCAGTTGCCACCTGGGTGCTCTTGGGGGCATGGGATGCACGCCCACAGGTCCAGCTGGAGAATGTTGATTAACCTGCTTGAAAAACAAAAGATCTAGACAATGAGAAAGTAGGAAAGTAGATCTTCTTTTGGGGAAGTCTAGGTACTTTATTCAGTTGCAAATTAGCAAGGACAAGCTCAGTCTCTGGGCTGGTTTTAGAATGGTAAAAAGGCCAGAGACTTTCTGGAAGTGGGGGATGTACTCTAAATTAACTTTGCTAGGTAGTTAAGAATTTAGGAATCTCTAACATTGGACTGAATATTAGACCAGTCTAAGATTGAGTTAGAATGATTGGTCACACTGAAGAAAAGAGAAAAATTATTATGACTCTATTAAATGACTTTTATCAAGTCAGTATATACAGCCTCTGATGAACTATTGACATAAAGTTAAAAGGCTAGAAGCTAGTCTAAACTGGAAAAATGACAAGCAAGAATGGATCTAAAACATGAATTTAATTTAGTTTTTTAGTCATTTCAATCAGGACACTGAGTCAACTTATCTACCAGCTCGTCACACGAATTAAATGCTTCTGCAGTGTTCTGTGGAGAGAACCTGTTTTTCCCTTTCCTAATAAGCTAGCTGTTTTAGGATCAATCTATAAGCCAATAAGTAGATCCTTTTAAAATACTATAAAGCATTTATTAAATTCTTTGACATTTAAATTTTAATATTTATTAAATTAAATTTTGAAAATAAAGGTATGATTTAAATAGTGTGCATGGGAATGCACTAAATAGTATGTACAGGGATACTATTTCTCTCTTTTTTGTCTTTTAAGAAGTTAAAGTTTTAAAATTTTATAATACCTAACCTTTTGAATTAATAACTTGTTGACAAAACATTTTAAATACTTGGCTGTAAAGGGGCAGTGAATAATTGCACTTTCAATCATTTTTCTTAAGGAGCGGTTGTAACTAGAAAGCTTGAAAAGTTATTAAGAGTCACATGTGCATAATTTATTTATTTACTAGAAATATGCATAAGCAATTGCAAATTTGAGAATTAATAGTATCTGAGGGACGAACAATTTTAAGCAATTGTGAGCTCAGAGATATGGCATTGACTATTAATATACAAATTAAGGTTTAATTGTTCAGCATTTTAAAACAACATCTACAGCACACAACTAGATTATTTGTGCTGGAACAGGGAAAACTGCGTGTCTTAAGACTCCGCCCCACAGCAGCTAGTTAGGCCCACATGGGCCAACGATTGGCTGGGAGGATGAGAAAAATGACTTTACAATGTTTTTGTTGGCCAAAGAATTGTCTTGGGCACAACTAATATTTAATTACCAATGAATATAATTACTAATGATTATAAAAGCTTTCTTTATTTTTTTTGTAAAACCTTTCGTAGTAAACTAAAACCCTAAGTAATAAAAGTATATTGTCTCTGAATCCTTTTGGTGAGAGCAAGGATTTAAGGTAAACTTCCTTTGAGAAGCATTAGTTAATAAAATACTTTCCACTTAGGAGACAATATACACTGAAAGATTAAAACTCTTGACTTCTTGTATAGAAGCAGAAACAATAAAAATTTTTCTTACATAATGTAAAGTTACATTAGCCATACCTAGAGGCAAAATTTTCTAGTAATTACCAGTTCACTAGAAGCAAAACTCTTTGAATTTAAGCATTATTTTAAACATCTGAATAGATCTGCAACACTGTTACAAAGAAATTTTCTTGAACACAGGGAAAAACTTTCTCAGGAACTGTTTGCAAAACAAAAGAAAGGCCACAAGGCGCTCTGGGGCTCCCCTGAGCCCTGTATTGACTCAAACTTAAAATACTTTTTAATCTGAGCATCTTGGCCCTCCTGCAATAAGGACCAATTCTAGAGGAACAATATAATAGTCTACGCCTCTAACTTTTGATACTCTTTTTTAAGATGACTTACAGTTAAAACGTTCTTCACAACTTTAGTGTTGTGAAAAAATTGCCCGTACTGCAGTTTCCTGCCAGACAGCAACTATAGCCAAACTGATTGTTTGAGGGTCTAATCTATTCACAAAGACAAACATAACTAAATAACTTTGTCACAGTTTTGTATGAAGTGAGCTGTATTAGCACTTTCAAAAGATAATTACTCTTATAATTATCTTAATTAACAATATATGGGTGAGTAGAAAATCTTAAATTTGCAATCAAACTGCAGGCTGCAGTCAATGGAACACTGGCAATTTTAACCATAATTTTTAAGTTTTCGTTGCAATATTAGAATATATCTATAACTTTTGGAAAGCAAAACCCAAGTTTAAAACAATTTATCATCTTTAAAATCAATATTAGAAGCATTACTATCATATTACGAAGTTTGGATGCCAATTAATACCTATTAATACCTATTAAAGCAAGCTTTAATGCTTTAATAAAGAGGCATTGCTTTAAATCTTATCTTAAATTTTACTATTTAGGATAGGAACCACATTAATTATTATCTAAACTAGAAATATCTTTAGAGACCCAGCCTCTTGGTCTGCCTTATGCCATGTGTCGGAAGGACTCTAAACTTGAGTTATCAAATTTAACACTAACCATCTGTAGCAATGTAACAATTATTAATTTTAACCAACAACTTATGAGCTGAATGTGAAAATATGCAGAGCACATTATCAATAAAAAAGAACCAAATGAAGCAGTTAATTTTAGACCAATCAGAGAATATTAATTTTTGTAGCTACAATCATAGAATAAAAGGCACTTTACCATTTGTCAAACACATTAGTCACAAACCATTTATCAGCTTTTTTACTCTGAAACTAAGATGCTGTGCACTCGCCCTTTTTTCCTAAAACAAACAGTTTTTCCAGCAGGGGCCCTCCTGCCATGTGTCTGATTCCTGGCTGAAGCGCATGGCAGCTCTTGACTTTGCAGATAAAGTTTTTTATACCATCTTTATTATCCAACATAAAACATAGAACATTCATTCATACAGACTGGACACGAACATACATGAATTGAACACGAGAACAGATTGGTGCACCAGACATTAGACAAGACACAAAAGAGGACACAGTACTACTTCTGCTATAAGGCCCAGAGAGAACAAAGCATGGCACTCCTGAAATTTCTCTCTGCTTTTTGGGACAATTTCCTCCCTCATGATGCAATCCGCCTGATTATTAATTTCCTTTTATTAAACCCTTTCTTTTCTCACGCCTAAAAATGTAGCTTCAGAGAGCCACGGCCTACCGCCTGTTACAGTTCCCAGTTCCTCTTAAGCTTCACTGCTGAACCTAAGTGAACCAGCGCTTGGGTTTAATGCTGTTTCAGCTTAGCCCATACCTTCTCCGGTATGAATTTCCTATATCCTTTAATTATTTTCTTCTTCCATGGAGCTCCAAACCAGCAGTGCCTCTTCCAAAAATCCTTTGCCGTTTCTCAGTACCGCGTTGGTTCACCAAATGTTGTGTCCGGCCAGCAGATCACAGCCTGGGTTCTAGCCTGGAAAGGCATTTGGAAACCTGGAAGAGAAGAGGGGCTAGGTGGCGAGAGAAAGAAATGCAGCTAAGACAGGCATTCTGATCAAAGCTCCATTTTACTGTTCCACACGCAGTTATGAAGCAGGGGAAGGGCCCCGATTCCTGCCAATTAATCTTGGGATCCAATAGCAGGGTGACCACGTGCACGGTTCCGAACAGCAAGGCGGCAGGTTCCAGCAGTGGGCACGGCAGAACGATTGAGCTGGCAAGCTCCACCCCTGAGCAAACAGGTTTCAGGCTGGGGGAGGGGAGACTACAAGGATGTATGATTTTAATCATAAAAACTATTTTATCATGTTTAAATGTAAATTTTTGCTGTTATTAAAATATTCACATTTTGTTGACTTCAACAATTTCCTTTTATGTCAATTAAAAAGCTATACTTTTAAATTTTTAAAAAATGGAATAAAAATATCAACATCAAAGTGATTTCAGGCTGTACAGATTATATTTTCTGCTCTGTACTCAGTGTTTCTTTTTCTTTTTAGAAAAATAATTGAATTTAAATTTATGATTAAAATTGTGGGAAAACAACATACTTCTGGCAGGCACATATGATTAAATTAATCAATTTTCTCTTTCCTGGTTAATGCTTTACTCTAGCAATTTTTGCCCAACAGTATAGAATGGCAATTCATATTTTTCTTTTGCCTTTAAATTCTTACCTTATTACTTAAACCGTTTCAGCTGGAACATTCTGTCTATCACCCATCATTATTCTGCTCTGTCCTGGCTCAGTAAGATCCTGGTCTTGCTCTGTCATAGATCACATTTCATTATTGTCAATATCCCCCAATTTCCACTCTAATCAAACATGGCAAAACATTGCATACCTTTATAAGACAGAATCACGAATTTAAAACTGACTTTCAGATTTTATTTCTTTTATCATGCCTTTAAAAACTACTTCATGTTCTGCATTCTATAAAGCTTTTCTCTGGGCTACATTTCTGCATCTCTAGAGAGTTATAAAAACAAAAAGGTGGGGGATAATGTCTAAGATCAATCCAGATCAATTAAATCAGGGTCTTTGGAGGTTGGTGCTCGGGCATCAGTACTTGAAACAGCTCTACAGCGGACTCTCAAAGGCACCAAAAGTTGCAAGCTGAGGATTAATACAACAGAGTGAGGGGACTGCTCCATTCTGAATGTCTTATAAAATGGATAAAATACCTTTAATAACTTAGGCTACTGGAGAAGAGTGATAATTGTATATTTTACTGTTATTTTTATCTCAAATATGCATGGAAAGAATAAATGGATGATAATTACAGAAACATAGTAAATTTTATTTATGTACTGATTAAACACTGTCATGTACAGAAAAGTTAGCTTTTATAGATGGTGTGCTTGTGTAGGACTGCTAGAGCGATTTTTCTGATGAGTCTTTAATCTTAATTAGTTTTCCTGTACTGTTACAAAGAACTTCCTATAATCTTGGTGTCATAAAACAGCAGCAACTACAAACAAGATATCTTATAACTTAGAAAGTCCTAGGTCTGAAGACAAGCCAGCAAAACTGGTTCTCCTGGAAGGTTCCCAGGAATCATCTCTCCCTGCCTCTCCTGGATTCCTGCTGAATGTTGCTGGCAGCCTAAGCTTGTAGTTATATCACTCAGATACTCCTGCCTCTGGCTTCACTTCTGTGTATCTACAACTCTGTTTACCTTCATCTTGAAATTTAGGAGATGATATTATAACTCAACTAATTATATCTGCCAACCACACTTCTAGAGAAGCTCATTCTGACACCACCTACAGTAATAACTCACCTGCAAGTCTAAAGGGGCAACAATTGCTGGCTTTTAAAACACCTTAGATGGACAGGCAGCAATGCCTTTACTCCTATTATCCTAATATCTGTTCTATGGAAACATGAATTTGGGGAGTATACTATTGAATCCAATGTTACTGGAAATTTGGGCAACCCTGCCATAGTCACCAGATGGTACTCAGGAAATCAGGTTCCCTATTTTGAGTTCATTTCATTGATAGACAAATTTAAGAACAGACTGAAATGGAAGCTTGAAGATAATTGTATTAGGGTTTAAAAGAAAAATACTCCTGAGTGGACAAGCTGTAAATTTCAATCCCTGTATAGAGTAAAAGAATGGGGAAGAGAAGAATAGAAGGACAAGGTTCTTAAAGTTCAGCTGTCATGAATGTCAGCTGTGGGTAGGGGGAGCTTTAGAGAAAAAACAAATGGTGAAGCCCATGGTGCTATGGAAAGCATGCTTGAAACAACATAGAAGAAAAAAAAAGGGTTTGCTCTTCTCAAAATGGTGGCAGATTTACACAGCAAGGATGTGCTCTTGTAAGAGACTGCCCTAGAATGTAGAAATTCTGGAAAGGAAAAGTATATTATTTCACTAAAGGACTAAGTATTTTGCCTGTCTCTCTTGCATGGCTTACCATTGCCTTTCTAGGAATGGGTTTTGACCAGGTGATTGACTTGACCAAAAGGGAATGTTGCATCCTCACCAAGAGCAGAGATTCTATCCTCTTGACTAGAAGAGATTTTTTTTTCCTTAATGGAACTTTATCACTAGTTTAATATCAGTATTTTAGATATGTAGCTGAAATTCTCCTCAGCTTTGGATGCTCTTCAGCAGATCTTCTGCTTGTGTGTGTTATTGTATTCTGTGTGTATTATGTAGGTTTTGCTTACTTTTGTCATTATTCCCCTGAGCATGTATTTCTAACGTCTATTAATGTGATATTTTCTCAGAGTCTGTGAAATTTTACAGAGCAGAAGACTGACTTTATCAGGTCATTGTGTGAACTCCTAACACAGTTTCTGACTAATGTAAACCTTCATTAAGCACCAAAAGAAATAGGAACCAGGGGACGTAGAAAAAAATATGGATACTCACTTGTACACAGCAGTAAAGCCTCCCTGAACATCTGCCAGAGTATATAAACACGAACTTAGTAGACTTCTACAATTCACTTTTCAAATACTGCTACTCCTTATTCACTATTGAACATTCCATATAAAAAATACTGTGCCAACTAATAGAGTTTCTGTTTATAAAGTCATAGCTCAGATCATTGGCTCTATAGTTACTGTTACAGTTACACTGTTATTGGGTCTCAATGTTTGGAAATGTAATCTCCATAACTTTGTTCAAGAAATAAGAGGCTTAAAGATTTCACAAGATATGATTCTTTCTGGTTAAATATTTATTTGACAGATAGGGATCTTATAAGGAAATGAGTAGAAAGTTGTACCTTGGGCCAGTTCTTAGGCTTCACCTACAGTAATAACTCAACTTCATGTCTAAGGGATAAGCAATTGCTATCTTTTCATACAATCATAGAGGGACAGAGAGCAAAGCCTTTCCTGCTATTATCCTAATCCCAATGACCTAGGTCTTCAGAATTTGGGTCATGCTATCATGGGTTCATTCTGTGGGTCAAGTATAGAATTTTCAGATTTTCTTTTGTGTGAGTTTTTATATTGATTTTTTCCACTCCCATCTGAAGCAAAAATTAAGAGAAAGAATGCATGGACTAAGCTGAGTAACAGCATAATATAATGTAGATCCCTGTCTGGAAAGGGAACATGCAAGTCCTATAACATAGCTGAAGGATCTACCTTCAGAAGAGGCTTCTGCTCACACCCCACTAAGAACCTCATTAACAACATGTAGCATTAATGTGTAGCATTAGCATGCTAATCCCTATTCTTTTTGTAGTTTTTTATTTTATTTTATTTTTGTTCCCACACACTGGCTTCAGCTTTAGAAAGGTTGTTCTTAAGCCTAGCTAATTTTGCCTCCTCAGTGTGACTTCAGGCAATGTTTAGAGCCACTTTTTTGCTTTGGTATCTTGGAGGAAAAGGAAGATAATGGTATATTATAAAGAGAGAGGCCAGTAATACTGCTAAATGAAAAGTGCACAGGATACCTCTTGAAACAAAATAATCAGCTTCAAAATGTCAGTGGTGCCAGAGTAGATAATCTGTACAGATGAAGGACAACCAAGAAACCAGGGCTCAAATTGATATCTTTTTATTCCTTCATTTTTCTTTCTGCAATATTTGTGAGATATAGAAATATTGTATATATAATATATTCTATCTACATATAGAATATATTATACATGAGGTCAACTTGGTCTACATAGTTTGTCCCAGAACACCCACGATTGCATAGAGAGACCCAGTTTTAATCAAACAAACAAATATAATAAAATAAATAGCTCTATATATTTGGAGTTAGGAGATACACACTACAGCCTGCTTGTGGGAGTGGGAAAAATAAAAAGTTCCATTCTCTCCTACCTTTTTGGGTCCTGGGTGAAATTCAGGTCTATTGGCTTAGGGGAAACTATTTTAAACCAAAGAAGTCAGGAAATGCCAGAGAATTTCAAATTCCCTCACATTCACTAGTCTCATATCAGACACAAAGTCTTAACAGCCAAGGTTTGCCTGACAGATACAGACACTTTCTCACCCATTATCATTTTTGATCTTTACAGTCATGCAGTGTTAAAAGGACCAGTATGAATTTGTTATATGCAAATTAGGTAATGAAAATTAAGAGACAGCTTGGAGACCAAAGGGAAATGGAGGGGTATTGTCAAGGCTGATCAGGTTTGTAAAGATGCATTGCCTGAGAAATGTTACATAATGAAAATAATACTAACTAAAGAATACTGTTTTTTATTTTCTTTCTGTGCCCAATGTCATGTACTATGTCACCAGGAATAAATTTCACACTATCTCTTTTTACCTTGATTGGTCATGTTTGGGATGTTTAGGTGTTTTATTCAAATTAAAACAGGAGAAGAATAAAATTGAATAGGAATAGACCAATCTTCCTTTCATGTCTCTCTAGACAAAGCCCTTCCCCAATTCCTCGTCTAATATTAACATTTAAATATTACAACAGTTTTCAGAAGGAAAGAATGTGTTTTTTAAATGCTGTTAAATCCCATTGCTTTAGCATAACACATACTCAAAGTGCTTCTCAGTATCACCATTTTGTGGTCACCATTTTAACACCCATCCGTGACACAGAAGGGTTTTTCTGCTATTTGGACCACTGGGGGAAATATTGAGCTGAAGACCTTTCTCTGATTTTGTGACAAGCATTATATCCAAGCCATAATCACAGGTACTGTCTACTTCACTATTCAGTCTAATCTGGAACCTACCAGAATCATTAAGACAGATATTCTATCAATACAGAAAGTAGAGCTTTCAATGAACATGGTCTTGGAACTGAGATTTAGGTCATCTCAAATTCCATATTACAACCTGATAAAAATTTATGTTAACAGGAAAGATAATCATAAATCACGATACTTTTCTTTCACCTTTTTGGAAATAAGATATAGGTACATTATGACGTTGTTGGGAAGACTCTGCTATAAACCTCAGAAGCTGATGACAGTTTTAGCTTTTGAGTTGTTGGAAGCTAGTTGTCTGTTTATATATTGCAAAAGAAGGTACCGAATAGTCAGAAGGATGTTATGCAATACACACTCTTAGCCAATAAATAGCTTTTTAAATGGACAACTTATCCTAAGATAATTTTGGCACCTAACATATAATAAATATTGCAGATCTCCACAATCAGTCAGTCAGCCTTTCCCACTTAGCAACACCATCCCATTAGGAGCCTCGGGTTCATAATTCTTCTTTAGTTCATCTTAACATACTTCTACATACTTACAATTTGACTTTCCTTATGATGAAAAGAAGAAATGACAGTTGGTAGTCTGAAAGATGCCATGATCTTTCTGTGATAGGATAGATAGCTTGAGGCTGTGGCTCGGTGTGTGTTTGATGCAGAACTAAAAGATATTACCTATGGCTATGTCAGAGCATGCTAGAGAATAACTTTATGACTAGCTTGACAACATAGCTTAGGGCAAAAGAAAAAACAAGACCTGGCAGGAGGGATTGCTGACATGAGACTGATTTAGTGAAAACAAAATGTGACATTTGCAGAGACCATTCAGTTCAGTGAGAACGGCTGTACTTCAGGTTTACAGTAGGTGTTTAATAATGACTCGTTAAGAGGGGTGGTAGTTCAACTAATGGCTACTTCTCAACTTTTACACACAAATGCATTCGCGCGCGCGCACGCGCGCACGCGTGCACTCACACACACACACACACACACACACACAAATGCAGAGAGATTATGACTTTGAAACTATATTTATATGCTATGCCTCCCTGCATTTTAACTAGAGGAACTCAAATAATAGTCCTTCTTAGGCCAACTGGTTCTGTTTTGCTGTTATTAAGTTTTTTGGTTTTTAAATTTTATTCTGATTTTGTTTGTTTGTTTGTTTGTTTTTACCAGAGTTGTATAATCAGACAGAAGACCATAATGGTCTGAACTACACTTATAGTTTCTATTTCCTAAGATTATCTTTCTAGGAATATTTTGATGGATAACTGGAAGAAGAGAAAAGAGGAAAATTATAGTGATGCTTGCCGTACTTGAACACAATGCCCCTAAAATTTTTTGTTTTGCTATTCTAAATTTGTGAGCTTTTTGCTATATGCATAACAAAATCAGCATAAAAATGTATGTATTTTCCACAAGAATTAGAAGAGTTCAACAAAAAAAAAGTTATCCATGAGCAAACAAATTCTACTGATTCTGAATTTGAAGCATGCTATATTACCAAGTATTACTTAATGTGGGGATCTATGATTTAACTGTTTTGCTCATAAAACTCAGCCTTGTAAATGTTTACCAAGGCATGTCAAATGGTGTAATCATTTGAGTTTTGACCTGTCCAAGTTTGTTTAAATCCTCTTGCTGGAGAAAACCTCACAGTTTATCTATCATATGCACCACAGTGCCTGGCAGCCTTTTCTACACAGATCATTTGCCCATGTTGTTTTTGTTGTTGTTGTTGTTGTTTTTTAAAATGTCAATTGAAGTCAGCAGAATCCAAAAGCACTGCTTGGGCTGGTTGATCCTCAGGTTTGACTCCTTGGCAGTCCTCTCATTGACTTCCCTGGAGGTATATATCCCCAGAGAAGGGAGCCTCTGACTGATTTCAAGGCTTGAAAATATGAACTGAATACCAACAGAAGAATGCCTACCTGTTTGTTGTGAATTCGGCACATGGGGAATTTTTTTCTGAAAGGTTGACCAGAAAACTTTGACAAACATTTGTCTGGGTCCAGCCTTTGTGTAGGCAGTAGAATTTTAACATTTGCTATCAAGACTCATATTCAAGAGTGTTCCACATTTTGATATTTCTCCCGACTTAACAAAATACTTAACTCAATTTTTCTAAGCTATCATCAAGATTCTTGAATCTAGAAGCCTGTGACAGTATTTATGTTCCTATGAAACATTTGGATTTGATAGATTTTTAACATTTCCTAAGACTTTAAAGAATATAGAGAGGAGTATGGAGAGGAGGAATTATACCCTTAAAATACAATGTGAGGTTAAATATAATCTTATCACTTGCTATTGATAGAGGTGAGATTTTTGAAGATTTCTTTTAAGTCTTCTTCAATCAATTTTCATGCTATGTAAATTAAAATAATAATGCATAAAGTGTATTATTTGCTCCCAATGACTTTGATTTTTTGTGTGTTTTTATTTTTTCAATAGTCTACATAGATGGTAGTCATAACTTTTCTAAAATACATTTATAGGAATTAGGTTTATAATTCCCATTATCACATTTATCTTAGAAGATAAAGTAAAATGCAGACGAGGGAACAATGAGAGAATAGAGAGAATTAGAATGCCAAGATATTACATATTTAACTCTACAGCTACCCTATGAAACTTTTGCCTCAAGAGACCTTTAAAGGTACCTAGCAATGAAACAGAGTTTGCGGGTACTATATGTGAAGTCTAGACATTATTATTGCAGACTTTTATATCTTCAGAGATTAAAAAAAAGGATACAGCAAATGACATCATTCAGAATACAGGCAGCTTTATTATAATGTACTCAAATGCTTACATTAGGAAGCAAGAACATGTATTTATGATGATTGATACATTATAGGAAGGTTCATGTATTGGTGACATTGGAGATAAAAATATTGAGGGAACTGCAACCCTATAGGTGGAACAACAATATGAACTAAGCAGTACCCCGGAGCTCTTGTCTCTAGCTGCATATGTATCAAAAGATGGCCTAGTCGGCCATCACTGCAAAGAGAGGCCCATTGGACTTGCAAACTTTATATGCCCCAGTACAGGGGAACGCCAGGGCCAAAAAGGGGGAGTGGGTGGGTAGGGGAGTGGGGGTGGGTGGGTATGGGGGACTTTTGGTATAGCATTGGAAATGTAAATGAGCTAAATACCTAATAAAAAATGGAAAAAAAAGAAATACCTTTAAATTTTTTAAAACTAAAGAAATACCTTTAAAAAATGAAAAAAAAATGAGATCACATTTTTCATGAAGGGAAAGATGGTAATGAGAAAGCACTTGTGTTATGAAGTAGAAGTAAATTGAGAAGAATTTACAAAATAATAAATATTACCAGCTAAGTTACCTACAATAGATACTCAATAAATTCTCTCTGCTATTTAGACGAATAACTGGAAGAATGAAGTGGATGTGTAAGGCAATTTCAACATATCACATGCCATACATCCCAAAAGACATTTAAGTGATTTAGAGTTACTGGTGGCTTTTGGTCAAGGAACTAGCATGCACAGTGTGCTAAGCATCTGAAACACTAAAAAGCCATTCTAAAACTCTATTTCATACTTATGTTCCATTCATTTTATTTAGCTCTCCTAGATAAAGTGACAATCTGTGACTTTAGACATTGTCATGTAATTAGGCAACATCTGACGATAGGTATTGATAAGGAGAATATTAATTTATCAAATAAATGACAGTCTTAGACAAAGGACTTTTGATAAAAAGTGAAAGACAAAAAAGAAGCAGAGGATGAAAAGAAATGTCTTTCATACTCAGGCACTAGTTCATATTTCACCCAAGTTTATTTCTGTCAACAACAGTTCCCTATGACCCAATATGATCTCAAAAAGTGGATTTTTCTTTTTAGGCATTGGTACTATATTTAAAGAAAAAAACTAGAGACACCACTAAGTTTTAGGCTGAAGGGTTTATATTGGATGAAGAGACACAAGAGTTCTCTGTTATCTTAGAAATCCTTTTTTTCTTTAGTTTATTAAGCTACTTAGCTACTGCTAAATTTAATTTAGAGAAAAGAGAAAGCCACAAATAACCAAAAGCCTCTGAAACATCTATGTGGGTCCCTTTATTTATCTAAATTCCATTTCCACCCCTGTAAAGAAAAATAGATGATAAATTCAGTCCTCTCATGTCCACAGTTATAACTTTTACCCAAGGGCAATTCTACAGCTAAATGGGCAAAGAATCCAAAGACTGGGGGAACAGAAGAGATTGTTGTGTTTTCTGTAGGCTTACATTTTTCAAAACCTACTTTGTTGAGGGTTCTTAAATGCTTTACCGTCTAATCTAGCCCACCGCCCACCAGAGGTAATAGAAAGGAAAGCTAATAAGGCAAAATGAGATGTAGACCTGTTTAGAAATAGTTCTTTGGGATGATTCCAGTCTTTGTTGTCAGGATATCAACAGTTCAGTTCACACGAATTGGCAGCAGTCATTCAATCCACTCACAAACACCATTCACAAATCAGCAATGGCAGTTCAATCCAGAAAAAAAATAAATAAATAAAAAAAAATAAATAAAGGCTCTGTCAATAGCCCTGAGTTCATGAAAGCTGTTAAGAAGCTGACTCTAGCTGCATATGTATCAAAAGATGGCCTAGTCGTCCATCACTGGAAAGAGAGGCCCATTGGACACGCAAACTTTATATGCCCCAGTACAGGGGAACGCCAGGGCCAAAAAGGGGAAGTGGGTGGGTAGGGGAGTGAGGGTGGGTGGGTATAGGGGACTTTTGGTATAGCATTGGAAATGTAAATGAGCTAAATACCTAATAAAAAATGGAAAAAAAAAAGAAGCTGCCAAAATAACAGAAGTTCTTTGATTCGTTTCTCTCTACTAAGTCATGACAAGCAATGACCAGCAAAGAATGGCAAGGTGAACCAGAGAGTTATTGGGTTATACTTATACCCTCTCCAAATATCACATGCCCTGTCAAGCATCCAGTCCAGCAAAATATCACATGCTCTTTCACCAGGCAGTTTCCAGAAAAACATGTCTGTTCTCAGTGAAACATCCTCTCACTTGTCTGCTTATGCCAAGTATCCACTCATAAGACAGTTCTCAGAAAAACAGCACATGAAACAATTGAGTCTACAAAGAAACCACTAAAGAAACTTTAGTTTTCCCTCTTAATTTTGCAAATAAACACACTGAGACACCTCATCCCAAATTAAACAGTTTTCCCACAGGTAAAATCATTAGAAAGACATATATAAAGCTGAAACAGTTTTGTCTTGACTTATATAAACCATTCCTCCAATCTAAGGATCCATCCCTTTAGGATGTGGGTGTAGAGAGTAGGCTCAGCTATTAAGAACACTTACTTCTCTCAGAGAGGACTAAGGTTCAGTTCCCACCACTCAGCACACAGTTATCCTTTTCCAGGGGATCAGTTGCCCTCTTATGGGTTCTACTAGCACAGAGCACACATGTCGCACATAGACAAACATGCCAACAAAACACTCATATGAATTTTTTAAATCTAAATAATTGTTTTGTGTTGTGTTGTTTTTTTAATTACAGGGATCTGATACTGGGTTATCTGGCATGTAGAGGATCTATACAAATACTGAGTAGTAAGTTATGTTCAGAAAAAAGACACGCCCAATTCAGCCAGATGCAGTGAATGTGTGTCATGTCTGCTCACTAGTTTGCCCACTAATAATTGTTTGGTTCCAGATCCTGGGAAAAAGGACTGAGGTGTGTATTATATATATCAAAGCAGACCTGGCCTCCAGGTCCTCCCACTATCCCTCAGGCCCTAAGGCACTGGCATCCCTTGCCCCCAACCCTAAACTTTCTTCTTTTTTCTTTTTTTGTTTCTTTTTTAATATTATTTTTATTAGATACTTTCTTTATTTACATTTATTTTTTATCTATTTATTTATTTTTTTATTAGGTATTTATTTCATTTACATTTCCAATGCTATCCCAAAAGTCCCCCACATACTCCCCCACCCACTCCCCCACCCACCCACTCCCACTTCTTGGCCCTGGCATTCCCCTGTACTGAGGCATATAAAGTTTGCACGACCAATGGGCCTCTCTTTCCACTGATGGCCAACTAGGCCATCTTCTGATACATATACAGCTAGAGACACAAGCTCCGGGGGGTACTGGTTAGTTCATATTGTTGTTCCACCTATAGGGTTGCAGATCCCCCCCCCCCCCCCAGCTCCTTGGGTACTTTCTCTAGCTCCTCCATTGGGGGCCCTGTGATCCATCCTATAGCTGACTGTGAGCATCCACTTCTGTGTTTTCTAGGCCCTGGCATAATCTCACAAGAGACAGCTATATCTGGGTCCTTTCAGCTAAATCTTGCTAGTGTATGCAATGGTGTCAGCGTTTGGAAGCTGATTATTGGATGGATCCCCGGATATGGCAGTCTCTAGATGGTCCATCCTTGACGTCTCAGCTCCAAACTTCTTTATTTATATTTCAAAGGCTATCCTGAAAGTTCCCTATACCCTCCACCCTGCTCCCCTACCCACCCACTCCCACTTCTTGGTCCTGGCGTTCCCCTGTACTGGGGCATATAAAGTTTGCAAGACCAAAGGGCTTCTCTTACCAGTGATGGCCAACTAGGCCATCTTCTGCTACATATGCAGCTAGAGACATGAGGTCTGGGGGTACTGGTTGGTTCATATTGTTGTTCCACCTAAAGGGTTACAGACACCTTCAGCTCCTTGGGTGCTTTTTCTAGCTCCTCCATTGGGGGCCCTGTGTACCATCCTATAGATGAGTGTGAACATCCACTTCTGTATTTGCCAGGCACTGGCATAGCCTCATATGAGACAGCTATATCAGGGTCCCTTCAGCAAAATATTGCTGGCATATGCAATAGTGTCTGGGTTTGGTGGATGATTATGGGATGGATCCCCAGGTGGGGTAGTCTCTGGATAGTCCATCCTTTCATAGTACTACTGGAAGATCCAGCAATACTTCTCCTGGGCATATACCCAGAAGATGTTCCAACTGGTAATAAGAACACATGCTCCACTATGTTCATAGCAGCCTTATTTATAATAGCCAGAAGCTGGAAAGAACCCAGATGTCCCTCAACAGAGGAATGGATACAGAAAATGTGGTGCATTTACACAATGGAGTACAACTCTAAACTTTCTAGCCCAGGGCATGTGCTGCCCTTTCCCCAGAGGCTCTTCCCCTATATAATCCAAACATATTCTCCCTCTCCCTACCCTTCCTCTTCCTGCTCCCCGCTCCCCCCCCTCTCCTCTTTCTGTACCCATGTACACTTTCTCTTTTTCTTCCCCCTCCCTCCTCTCTCCATGGTAATTTCATTAGTCTCAGTCCTTGGGGTCTTGCTCCTCTGAGAGTAGCTTCCCAATAAACCTTCCTATAATATAATATCTGGTTTAAATTGGCTCATTTTACTGGCAAAGAAAAAAAAACCTATTAATACTATTACCATCCTTCACCGTTACTATTTCTCTTGAATTCATATTTGAAGTCTTCAGTACAACTCATGCCCTACGCTCTTCTGTACATGTCTCTCCTTCTTAAAATTGAGACTCTCTGTGGAAAAGTCATCACTTCCATATGGTCATATCAGGTCATGCTTCAGTAGATGATATGGTGGTGGACAGGGTGATAAGATGCAGTCTTGCATCATACCTTTCCTGAAATTCTCTGAGTAAGACTGTTTGTATAACAAGTACCTAATTCAATTTTATACAGTTTGTCTCTGTTTATTCTTTTTATGTATTTATTTATTTATTAATCATTTTATTTGTTTACATTCAAATGTTTCTCTCATTCCTGGTCTCCCCTTCATGATCTCCCCACCCCTGCCCCCCTCTCCTTTGCCTCTAAGAGGGTGTTCCTCCATCCATTCACTCATTCTCTCCTCACTCCTCTTTGTCTCTGTTTTGCTCTGCTCTGCTCTGAAAGGTGTAGCCAGAAATCAGATCCTTGATAGAAAAAGACCTTTTGCTGTGATTTCTTTATTCCTACTTTTATAACCCAAGAAGCAACCAAAAGATGTTGAGTCTTTAATGTCAGAGCCTTCCAAAGCAAGTGGAAACATCTCTGATTCAGTTATAATGTATAATCGTAGAAATATGTACCTCAGACCCCAACTCCAAAACTGCTCAGCAAATATCATCTGGCTTAGACATAGGTGCCCATTGAGTTGTGGGAACCATTGTCATGACATAACTTTGTAGGACATTGTATCAGTTTATAAAATCCTACAGCTTAATTCATTTCACACAGAGAAATAGTGCTAGATCTAAGAAAGTCTTAACTTTTATATTCCTGCAGTCGAATCCTCTGGTAATTTTAGTTTTTGTCTTTACAGGCACAGTGTGTTTATGATATTTATTTATCCATATGTTGTTGTTTTACCATGACTATGAGGGCAGATAAGTCCAATATGTTAAAATGCTTCTATGGCCCCACCAGATCTCTGCTGAAGGGCAATGTATACATTCTAACCTGGAGTGGTGGTTTTGAAAGGGTGTTTTCTTAGCTGAGCTGCCTCAGCATTGTCTAAGAACTCATGCTTCAGTTCCATTTATGGGTTTCTGATGCCTACTGTAGTTTAAGATCTGTCATTCTGAGTTATCCATTTCTTTGTCTATCTCACAGCAACTCTTTAATGCTTAATGTTAGTTCCCAATCTCATTAAAAAACTGAGATTTTATACAATAATATACTCTGACCAATATAAGTGTTCATGCAGATATTAAAAATACAACTGAACCTGTTTGATTTTTAAAGGCGGTTGACTTTCTAATTGCCTAATGTCAGTGACTCCATGGGTAGCTATAACATAAGCAGTCATGTTAGAAGTTTCATCTGAAGGTTCTAGATGGGATCCAAGTGTAAAATCGTGATGATTAACATGGGGGAAAGACAGCTTCTTTTTATGTGCTGTTCTTAAAGGTACAACCAGGCTATCTAATTTTCTAGTTTCTTGGTAACCTTAACATGACATTAATAAGCTTAATGGGTCCTTAAATTTCATAATTTAGGTCTTGGGGGCTGAGTACAATAATCTGCACCTCTTAATTTTCCACACTTTAAAATATTTTTATTAAAACTCTAAATGTGGGTCTTGTATTTGGTTGTTGAAAATCAGTCTTTTTTTTTTTTTTTTTTAAGGCATAGTAAGTGACATTTCTTCCCCCAACAGACTCCACACAGCCATTTCTGGATTGAATTCTGTTCTTATTTATTAAAGGTGGGAAATTGCTGTGGAGTGGTTCACACCTGAATATTTTCCTACTTCCAAATATCTTGGTTGATCTGATAGGACCGCCTCTCTTTTAGCATCTTCTCTCTGTATTTTAGGGTAAAACCAAAGAAAACAATATGCAAACCTGAATTGTAGAAATCATTATGTTTTAATTTTCATTCTCAACTGTATTTTATTTTCCTCTCATAAAAAACAAAGTACAAAGAAGCATACACAACTAAATTATTTTAAAATATATAAAAGCAATTTAACAAATATTTTTAACAAAAGTAATCATAACAAAGGGTAGTAACAATTATATAAAATAAATGTAGACTCTACTGATATGTGGTTCTTTTCTAACACTATTTAAATAAGCATGGAATAGCTATTCCACCAAGCACAACGGTGGGGGTGGACAATTCATCTCAACCAAAGTAAAACTACAGTAATTAAATCTGAGTTCTCTCTCTCTCTCTCTCTCTCTCTCTCTCTCTCACCATTAATTTATTTATTCACATTACATCCTGATCAAAGCTCCCCTCTCCTCCCATTCCCCTCTCACGCAGCTCCTCCCCCATTTTCCCCTCCTGTTCTACTTTGAGAAGGAGGACCCTCCCCACCCCCATCATCCCATCCTGGCACATCAAGTCTCTGTAGGACTATGAATACCTTCTGCTATTGAGGCCAGACAAGGTTGGGGAAATGAGATCCACAGACAGGCAATAGATTCAGGGACAGCTCCATCTCCAACTGCTGGGGAACCCACTTGAGAACAAACTGCAACTCTGCTAAATATGTGCAAGAGGGCCTGGGTTCAGTCTCCAGGATCCCCTAAGGATCCAGGTTAGTTGAATCTGTTAGTCTTCCTGTGGCTTCCCTATCCTCTTTGGGTCCCTCAATCCTTCCATAGGAGTCCCTGGGCTTTGGATCTCTGCATCTGTTACCATCAGCTATTGGATGGAGCATCTCAAAGGACAGTTATACTAAGATCTGTAAGAATAACAGAGTATCATTAATAGTGTCAGGAATTGTTTTTTTCCCCATGGGATAGGTCTCAATTTGGCCAGCCATTGGTTGGCCATATCCTTCATGTCTGCTCATCTTTGGTCCTGCATTTCTTGTAGACAGGACACATTTCGTGTCAAATTCTCACATATAAATGATTTTCTTTTATATCTGTTCCTTCAAACCGAGGAAACTACTACACATAAAATAAGCTTATATTAACATGCAAAAAAGGTTTAAATTAGTATAATTCTGGCATAGTTTAATCTAACTTGGTTTCTGACATGCTTCCAAGTTCATGCGGAGAGATTGCCTTTAAGAGACTCTCTTATACAGAGAAGCATCCCAAAGTAGAATGGGAAGGGAAAAGGGGAGCAGGCTCTCTTTTAAGGAAGGAGATATTATCTAAGATGCTTCTCAACAGACGTTTTCATTCATTTTAATGATCTAAACACATCACCACATTTTGCTAGCTACTGGAGTATGTTCTATGATGAGTGTGAACTTAATGTTAAAAAAAGTCCTGATGGCTTCCAGGGTTAGGGAACATGGGCCACTAATGAAAATGTGGTTCTACTAGTAAGGAAGAAGGGCTTATTCTAAAATTGAGGCAATTGATCCCATATATTGTGATAAATATATTATATATATATTTATCACTATATATATATATATATATAGTGTTACTACCTTCATTTATATCAAAACTAGTCTGATATTTGGTGGGGGTGGGCAGCAGGGGTCTTCTCTCTTATTGTTTCTTCTCGAGGTAGCAGAGGAGAAAGAACATCAGTGGAGGGTAAGATTGTCTTACAAGACTCTGGGGTTAGACTTTGTCTTAAGAGATCTTTAGAGTTGTTGTATAATAAAAAGTTTACTTATCTAAGTTTAAGTCACTTGTTACTGTAGCTGACCTGACTTCTGTGTTCCTCTTCGGCCAGAAACTGCACTTAGCCATTCTTTCTAAAAACAGCAAAGGATTAAGTAAACAGCCTTTGTAGTATCTCAGCAGGAACTGTGCAGCTCTAACTTTCAACCTGCTAGTTGGAAGTCGCAGGAAAAAAAAAGGACAGTCAGAAAAGTGACTATAGAGTTTATGACTATGTTGTAAAAAGTCTCGTATGAAAGCTATCTAAAGGGAAAAGCAGAATGATCCTATGTAGGGAAAAGGAAAAAAGCCTAGTAAGGGAAAAATTCTTCTGAAGGAAAAAAATTCTCCTAGGCAGGGGAAAAGAAAACAAATTCTTCTTTCTTCTCTTTGCCTTCAGTACGTATATATCTTCCAGAATACATGATCACGTGTTACAAAGTTCATCACAAGTTAACACAAATTCAAATCATGAATTGAAATAGAAGTTTACAACAGAGAATGTTTACATACATTAGGAATAATTATCTGGCTAAACATCCATCACCTGTCTGAGCTCCACAGGTTCACTGAAGGTTCAAAACCATAAGTTATTATTGAAGTTTTGTATAGATAAACCCAGTCAATATTTTATCTTCTGTCCTAGCACCTATAGTAAATCATTAGTTCCCTTTTTATGACCTTTGGTTAATTGTTTATAACCTCTTGGAATGTGTTCTGAATAGGAGAAAGTCTGGTTACTATCTAAGAGAAATTAACTGGTGACACTTGGGAGACTGGCAGAGTTCTCATTGTAGTTTTGACTATCAGAAAGAACCTCATTGCAGCCCCACTATAAAAGAGCTTAATAATCACAGATTAATTTTAGGAAGTCTTATAGTATCATCATTAAGACTTACAAAGTCATCTATTTGTCTATATAACATCACTACAACATAGTACATCTTCATAGATCTGTAGAGACCTGCTCCTAAGGGGTGTGCTATTACTTAGTGATTGTTATATATATTTTTTTATTTCTTTAATATTTTTTATTACGTGTTTTCCTCAATTACATTTCCAATGCTATCCCAAAAGTCCCCCCACACTTCCCTACCCACCCATTCCCATTTTTTGGCCCTGGTGTTCCCCTGTACTGGGGCATATAATGTTTGCTTGTCCAATGGGCCTCTCTTTCCAATGATGGCTGACTAGGCCATCTTTTGATACATATGCAGCTAGAGTCAAGAGCTCAGGGGTACTGGTTAGTTCATAATGTTGCACCTACAGGGTTGCAGATCTCTTTAGCTCCTTGGATACTTTTTCTAGCTCCTCCATTAGGGGCCCTGTGATCCATCCAATAGCTGACTGTGAGCATCCACTTCTGTGTTTGCTAGGCCCCGGCCTAGTCTCACAAGAGACAGCTATATCAGGATCCTTTCAGCAAATTCTTGCTAGTGTATGCAATGGTGTCATCGTTTGGAGGCTAATTATGGGATGGATCCCTGGATATGGCAGGCTCTAGATGGTCCATCCTTTTGTCTCAGCTCCAAACTTTGTCTCTGTAACTCCTTCCATGGGTGATTGTTTTCAATTCTAAGAAGGGGGAAAGTATCCCCCCTTTGGTCTTCGTTCTTCTTCAGTTTCATGTGTTTTGCAAATTGTATCTTATATCTCGCTATACTAAGTTTCTGGGCTAATATCCACTTTTAAGTGAGTACATATCATTTGAGTTCTTTTGTGATTGTGTTACCTCACTCAGGATGATGCCCTCCAGGTCCAATCATTTGCCTAGGAATTCCATAAATTCATTCTTTTTAATAGCTGAGTAGTACTCCATTGTGTAAATGTACCACAATTTTTGTATCCATTCCTCTGTTGAGGGGCATCTGGGTTCTTTCCAGCTTCTGGCTATTATAAATAAGGCTGCTATGAACATAGTGGAGCATGTGTCTTTCTTACAAGTTGGAACATCTTCTGGATATATGCCCAGGAGAGGTATTGCAGGATCCTCCGGTAGTACCATGTCCAATTTTCTGAGGAACTGCCAGACTGATTTCCAGAGTAGTTGTACAAGCTTGCAATTCCACCAACAATGGAGGAGTGTTCCTCTTTCTCCACATCCTTGCTAGCATCTGCTGTCACCTGAATTTTTGAATTAGCCATTCTGACTGGTGTGAGGTGGAATTATTTTGATTTGCATTTCCCTGGTGATTAAGGATGCTGAACCTGTTTTCAGGTGTTTCTCAGCTCCTTGTTTAGCTCTGAGCCCCATTTTTTAATGGGGTTATTGGATTTTCTGGAGACCACCTTCTTGAGTTCTTTATATTTATTGGATATTAGTCCCCTATCTGATTTAGGATAGGTTAAGATCCTTTCCCAATCCGTTGGTGGTCTTTTTGTCTTATTGACGGTGTCTTTTGCCTTGCAGAAGTTTTGCAGTTTCATGAGGTCTCATTTGTCAATTCTCAATCTTACAGCACAAGCCATTGCTGTTCTATTCAGGAATTTTTCCCCTGTGCCAATATCTTCGAGGCTTTTCCCCACTTTCTCCTCTATTAGTTTCGGTGTCTCTGGTTTTATGTGGAGCTCCTTGATCCACTTAGATTTGACCTTAGTACAAGGAGATAGGAATGGATCAATTCGAATTCTTCTACATGATAACCGCCAGTTGTGCCAGCACCATTTGTTGAAAATGCTGTCTTTTTTCCACTGGATGGTTTTAGCTCCCTTGTCGAAGATCAAGTGACCATAGGTGTGTGGATTCATTTCTGGGTCTTCAATTCTATTCCATTGGTGTACTTGTCTGTCACTATACCAGTACCATGCAGTTTTTATCACAATTGCTCTGTAGTAAAGCTTTAGGTCAGGCATGGTGATTCCACCAGAGGTTCTTTTATCCTTGAGAAGAGTTTTTCCTATCATAGGTTTTTTGTTATTCCAGATGAATTTGCAGATTGCTCTTTCTAATTCGTTGAAGAATTGAGTTGGAATTTTGATGGGGATTGCATTGAATCTGTAGATTGCTTTTGGCAAGATAGCCATTTTTGCAATGTTGATCCTGCCAATCCAAGAGCATGGGAGATCTTTCCATCTTCTGAGATCTTCTTTAAATTCTTTCTTCAGAGACTTGAAGTTTTTATCATACAGATCTTTCACTTCCTTAGTTAGAGTCATGCCAAGATATTTTACATTATTTGTAACTATTGAGAAAGGTGTTGTTTCCCTAATTTCTTTCTCAGCCTTTTTATTCTTTGTGTAGAGAAAGGCCATTGACTTGTTTGAGTTAATTTTATATCCAGCTATTTCACTGAAGCTGTTTATCAGGTTTAGGAGTTCTCTGGTGGAATTTTTAGGGTCACATATATACTATCATATCATCTGCAAAAAGTGATATTTTGACTTCCTCTTTTCAAATTTGTATCCCCTTGATCTCCTTTTGTTGTCGAATTGCTCTGGCTAGGACTTCAAGTACTATGTTGAATAGGTAGGGAGAAAGTGGGCAGCCTTGTCTAGTGCCTAATTTTAGTGAGATTGCTTCAAGCTTCTCACCATTTACTTTGATGTTGGCTACTGGTTTGCTGTAGATTGTGTTTATCATGCTTAGGTATGGGCCTTGAATTCCTGACCTTTCCAAGAATTTTATCACGAATGGGTGTTGGATCTTGTGGAATGCTTTTTCCGAATCTAAGGAGATGATCATGTGGTTTTTTTTCTTTGAGTTTGTTTATATAATGGATTACTTTGTTGGATTTCCGTATATTAAACCATCCCTGCATCCCTGGAATAAAACCTACTTGGTCAGGATGGATGATTGCTTTAATGTGTTCTTGGATTCAGTTAGCGAGAATTTTATTGAGTATTTTTGCATCAATATTCATAAGGGAAATTGGTCTGAAGTTCTCTATCTTTGTTGGATCTTTTGTGGTTTAGGTATCAGAGTAATTGTGGCTTCATAGAATGATTTGGGTAGAGTTCCTTCTACTTCTATTTTGTGGAATAGTTTGTGCAGAACTGGAAGTAGATCTTCTTTGAAGGTCTGGTAGAACTCTGCACTAAACCCATCTGGTCCGGGGCTTTTTTTGCCTGGGAGACTATTAATGACTGCTTCTATTTCTTTAGGGGATATAGGACTGTTTAGATCGTTAACTTGATCCTGATTTAACTTTGGTACCTGGTATCTGTCTAGAAATTTGTCCATTTCATCCAGGTTTTCCAGTTTTGTTGAGTATAGCCTTTTTATAGAAGGATCTGATGGTGTTTTGGATTTCTTCAGGATCTGTTGTTATGTCTCCCTTTTCATTTCTGATTTTGTTAATTAGGATCCTTTTCCTGTGCCCTCTAGTGAGTCTGGGTAAGGGTGTATCTATCTTGTTGATTTTCTCAAAGAACCAGCTCCTCTTTGGTTAATTCTTTGAATAGTTCTTCTTGTTTCCCCTTGGTTGATTTTGCCCCTGAGTTTGATTATTTCCTGCCTTCTACTCCTCTTGGGTGAATTTTCTTCTTTTTTTTCTAGAGCTTTTAGTTGTGTTGTCAAGTTGCTAGTGTGTGCTCTCTCTAGTTTCTTTTTGGAGGCACTCAGAGCTCTGAGTTTCCCTCTTAGAAATGCTTGCATTGTGTCCCATAGATTTGGGTATCTTGTGGCTTCATTTTCATTAAACTCTAAAAAGTCTTTAATTTCTTTCTTTATTCCTTCCTTGACCAAGGTATCATTGAGAAGAATGTTGTTCAGTTTCCACGTGAATGTTGGCTTTCCATTATTTATGTTATTATTGAAGATCAGCCTTAGTCCATGGTTGTCTGATAGGATACATGGGACAATTTCAATATTTTTGTATCTGTTGAGGCCTGTTTTGTGACCAATTGTATGGTCAATTTTGGAGAAGGTACCATGAGGTGCTGAGAATAAGGTATATCCTTTTGTTTTTGGATAAAATGTTCTGTAGATATCTTTTAAGCCCTTTTGTTTCATAACTTCTGTTAGTTTCACTGTGTCCCTGTTTAGTTTCTGTTTCCACGATCTGTCCATTGATGAAAGTGGTGTGTTGAAGTCTCCCACTATTATTGTGTGAGGTGCAATGTGTGCTTTGAGCTTTACTAAAGTGTCTTTAATGAATATGGCTGCCCTTGCATTTGGAGCATAGATATTCAGAATTGAGAGTTCCTCTTGGAAGATTTTACCTTTGATGAGTATGAAGTGTCCCTTCTTGTTTTTTTTTTTTTTTTGTTTTTTTTTTGATAACTTTGGGTTGGAAGTCAATTTTATTAGATATTAGAATGGCTACTCCAGGTTGTTTCTTCAGATCATTTGCTTGGAAAATTGTTTCCAGCCTTTCACTCTGATGTAGTGTCTGTCTTTTTCCCTGAGATGGGTTTCCTGTAAGCAGCAGAATGTTGGGTCCTGTTTGTGTAGCCAGTCTGTTAGTCTATGTCTTTTTATTGGGGAATTGAGTCCATTGATATTAAGACATTTAGGAAAAGTAATTGTTGCTTCCTTTTATTTTTGTTGTTAGAGTTGGCATTCTGTTCTTGTGGCTGTCTTCTTTTTGGTTTGTTGAGGGATTACTTTTTTGCTTTTTCTAGGGCGTGATTTCCGTCCTTGTATTGGTTTTTTTCTGTTATTATCTTTTGAAGGGCTGGTTTCATGGAAAGATAATGTGTGAATTTGGTTTTGTCATGGAATACTTTTTTTCTCCATGTATGGTAATTGAGAGTTTGGCTGGGTATAGTAGCCTGGGCTGGAATTTGTGTTCTCTTAGTGTCTGTATAACATCTGTCCAGGCTCTTCTGGCTTTCATAGTCTCTGGTGAAAAGTCTGGTGTAATTCTGATAGGCCTGCCTTTATATGTTACTTGACCTTTCTCCCTTACTGCTTTTAATAGTCTATTTTTATTTAGTGCATTTGTTGTTCTGATTTTTGTGTGTCGGGAGGAATTTCTTTTCTGGTCCAGTCTATTTGGAGTTCTGTAGGTTTCTTGTATGATCATGGGCATGCCTTTCTTTAGGTTTGGGAAGTTTTCTTGTATAATTTTGTTGAAGATATTCTCTGGCCCTTTAAGTTGAAAATCTTCATTCTCATCAACTCCTATTATCCGTAGGTTTGGTCTTCTCATTGTGTCCTGTATTTCCTGGATGTTTTGAGTTAGGATCCTTTTGTGTTTTGTATTTTCTTTGATTGTTGTGCTGATGTTCTCTATGGAATCTTCAGCACCTGAGATTCTCTCTTCCATCTCTTGTATTCTGTTGCTGATGCTTGCATCTATGGTTCCAGATTTCTTTCCTAGGGTTTCTATCTCCAGCGTTGCCTCACTTTGGGTTTTCTTTATTGTGTCTACTTCCCTTTTTAGGGCTAGTATGGTTTTGTTCATTTCCATCACCTGTTTGGATGTGGTTTCCTGTTTTTCCTTAAGGACTTCTACCTGTTTGTTTGTGTTTTCCTGTTTTTCTTTAAGGACTTGTAACTCTTTAGCAGTGTTCTCCTGTATTTCTTTAAGTGATTTATTAAATTCCTTCTTGATGTCCTCTACCATCATCATGAGATATGCTTTTAAATCTGCGTCTAGCTCTTCGGTTGTGTTGGGTTGCCCATGACTAGGTGGGGTGGGAGTGCTGTGTTCTGATGATGGTGAGTGGTCTTGATTTCTGTTAGTAGGATTCTTACATTTGCCTTTCACCATCTGGTATTCTCTGGAGCTAGTTGTTATAGTTGTCTCTGGTTAGAGCTTGTTTCTCAGGTGATTATGTTAGCCTCTATCAGCAGACCTGAGAGACTAGCTCTATCCTTGGTTTCCGTGGTCAGAGTACTCTCTGCAGGCCTGCTCTTCTCTTGCAGGGAAGGTGCCCAGATATCTGGTGTTCGAACCTGCCTCCTAGCAGAAGTTGTGTTCCACTCACCAGATGTCTTAAGATCCTGTGGAGGGTCCTGTGAGGACCTTGGGGGTGTCCAGAAACTCTGCGCACAAGGAACCCCACTGCTGGAGGGAACAGGAAGGGACTTGTGCCCCTGATCAGGCCGGGTTATCTGCTTCCTTAATGCAGTCTCAGGTCCCGTGTGATTGGCTTGGAGCAGACCCTGTGTTCCACTCACCAGAGGTCTTAGGATCCTGTGGGGGATCCTGTGTGGGTCCTCATGGGTGTCCTGAGTCTCAGCGGGCCAGGAACCCCGGTGCTGCAGTGGACTGGAAGGTGTTATGTATATTTAATAAGAACAGGAAAAGCATATTAATAGCAGGAATCTTTCCTAAAATGAGTCCCTTACATCCTTGCTTAATAAGGGCAAACCTGACTCAGATTATATAATAATCGGAAGCAGGCCATTTCAAGAAGATCACCTGCTAGGTTGTCCCATTATGGCTCCTGACAATATTTTTCACATATGAACACATACTGAATATTTTTAAGCCTTGTATCAATTTCTTTAATTGTTGGACAGTTTCAGAGATTTATATAATGTAGTTATCTCATCCTTTGCCATTGTTTCTCTCCATGTATTCTGCCAGAACTCTTTCTGTTTATTTTGTGTCTTCCACATGGTCCACAGAGTTTAATTAGAGATTTTTGACTAAATTTCATTTCATTTTCACTTCCATATTCAATAGTGCATAAAAATGCTGGAGAGATAAATATCATGTATGTTTTTAAATGTTGTTTCTAGTTAACTGAAAACAAATGGTTCAGATTTTCTTGTAATAGTTAATACCTTTAATTATACATTTCATTGAAATTGTGGCTCTGCATATTCACTGATAGAAATTAAAATGAACTTATTATCAATTTAATTGTCAAGTCGATAATTGAGATAATAAAATATGTAGAGAAAGCTATTGTGTTGTCTGCACTATAACTGGATTATCTTAATGAGTCAATATGAACACTGTCACCACTGCAGATGAAATTGTAAAATGTCTCTAGAATCTTTTCTTAATTCTACAATATTCCCATGGCAATCTAGCCGCAGTTGGAATAATTTCATTTTATTCTCAGAGATTGTCATGTATACCATGTATAAGTATTATTTCCATGTATAAGTATTTTATTTTTAAAGTGAGAGAATTCTCTGTGTGTTATGTGTAGCTAGCACCAGTCTAGAACAGCAACAAGGCAACAAGATCAGCAACTTTTTTTATGGAACGTACTAAGCTGAATGTATGTTAAGTTTATAGGTTCAGCTCCAATTGTTACTGCTTAAGCACGGAGGAAACCAAAAAATCCAAAACAAACAACAAAAAAAAAACCCAAACAAACAAACAAACAACAAAAACACCATCCCAAGAACTTATATAAATTACTTGGCTATTTGCTAATAAAATTTCATTTGCATGTGTAAACAATAAGCTGCATTTGGTCTAAGAGCTGGGGTCTACTTTTCTCTTATCTAAAGTGTATGCTTTTGCTTCCCAAGCCTAGACTTTCAAATACAGTTCTTGAGAATGGTTAATAGATATATCTTTGCTTCATGCATAGCCACAGAGACTTCCCACTGTGAAGTTCATTAAGAAGTTAGTCAGGGAACTTATGCAGAGTTTGAAATATCTCTGCCTCTAGACCCCAAACTTCCTCACTTTGACTCATATTGTCGTTTTAAAAATGTGTTTGGAATAAATAGACTTTTCAATTAACCTTAAGTTTACAGGCAAATTGAGCAGGAATTAGAGTTGTCATGTAACTCTTTGTGACTACCCCACCCCATCCACTCTACCAGTTTGTCCTATTATCAATATCTCACACTAGTGGAATACAAACACTACTGCTACTCAGTCAATATTGCCATATTAATAGTAACTGAAATCCACAGTTTTCAGTAGAGTTCAGTTATGCTGTTGAGTATTATATGAATTTGGATCAGAGCATAGTGATATATGACCACCATTACTGTTTTGAGTCCTAGAACTAAAACTCCCCTGTGTTCTACCTGTCTATTCTCACTCACAATCTCACATCTACACACAAATTGCAAAGAACTGGTCATTTCAGCTTTACCCTTACTCAAAACATCTATGATTGAAATCATGGGCCTTTTCATATCATTTTTCTTACTTTGTAATATTCATTTCACTTTTCACATGTTCTAGTGGCTTCATGGTTCCTTTTCATTACTGAGTAATAGCCCACTTCTGACTCTTCTTTTTTCCATATTTACCTGTTAAGGTGATCTCCTTAAGTACTAGCTATTGCTTCCATCTGGTCACCTTGCTGGCTCTCCATATTCCATCTTCAGCTGATTACACAAACCCAAATTTCTATTATGTTGTTCTAAGACTCAAGGTTCACATTACATCACATCATCTCTTTCTTCTATACAGAAAGCTGTAGCCTTCTCTCTTTTTCTGTCTGACTCCTGCTCACCCTCTAAGATACACCTAAATACCATACCAAGTCTAGTTAAAAATCTCCATCTTAAACAAAATTGGATTTCTTGTTTCTGTCTAGACATGTGCTGTATATTTCTGACACAAGATTCTCCGTTATTAAAGTGATATAACAAAGCTCTCAGATGCCTAGAATGATAGCTCCTTATCCACCCTCTTCCAGCAACTAGAAGACAACACAGTAGACTTAAATATTTGTTAAATGAAGCAATGGGTTTGGTACCCTGAAGAAATAGGAACAAATAGTTCTTCTTTCACTTTCTTATCTTAATAAACCACTCAAAGTTAGTTCTACATTGAAACTACACTTTAAAAAGTTGAAAATGCAATGTTTATGCATTATACATCATAGGTGATCAACGAACTGTTTTGATTACTGATTTAAAATTTTCTTTTAAAAAAAAGAGTCGTAAAAATTTACAGAACCATTCTCCTCAATTACCAGCATTTAACATTCCAATGTCATTGTTTTGCAGCTAATAATGTTAATTCGTCTGTAGTTTTTCTTCATTAAGAAATGCATTGATTTTTAAAACTAATCCAGAATTGTAATCTAACCCATCATAAAACATGTGAAGAAAAAAATTTGCATGCTGAACTGTGTGGAAATACTCTACAAATATGTGAGTTAATATTTTATAAAAGGATAGGACACAGCAGGTAATTTTGTGCTATGTGCTTCAGCTTTATTTTGCCCACACATTCAAGGACTGAGCGTTTGACCTTTCAGAAACAGTGGTGAGCACATCTCAAATGTCATCCATTCCCACAAACAAGGACCCTGTGCACTGCCCCACCCCACTTCCCTACTGCTGCAGCAGCATGCACTGACTGAGCTCTTCAGTGCAGCATTTCTCCTCGTTCCCACTCATGATGTATGTCTGTCTCACACAAAACACTATTTCCTGCCTAGTATTGCACAAACTATGCCCAAATCCTTGTATCCAGTCTGGCTCTCCTCTGTTCTTCATGACTAACAAGACATAGCTTTCCAAACTTGCAGTTGATTTTTTTTAAATGTGCCTATTCTAAAACTTTCAACATCTCTTTCTCATTACTAGGGAAAGACCCAATACCTTTAAAGATAACTGCCTTGTTTAGTTATGCTTAGGACCCAAATCCAAGCTTTAGAATCCCTAGCTTCATGCTTTTGTTTTCTGTTTTCATTGTTCATGTTTTGTATTTCAAATGTTTTCTCTCTGTCTCAATATAAGCACAAGCTGCAACCTTTGTGAGCAATATTCTTCATCCTACTCTTAATCTAGTTAAAACACACTGGAGTTTCAAGTTCCTTTACAGAATTTATTATTTTTTATTTGTTTACCAAGTGATGCTGGCTTGAATTTAAGTGATCTCATTGAAATCATTCAATTTTACGAAGACCATATAACAAGAAGATTCTTAGTATATGCATTTGATCCACCCCTCCATATTCTATGTTCTCTAAAAGAAGATAGACTACATCAGTTTATGCTCAGTGAAGTATCTTCAGGTCAAAGGCAGCAAGTGGTACATGCTAGAAATTTGATAAACACTAATTGGATAAATTAATGCATAGATTAAATGGAAACCTATCTCCACCTGTCCACTTAATTCAGATTTTCATATTTATTATCTATTATATGGGGATAAAAAGAATGGTAAAGTTTTTTTTGGGAAGTCTATTTTAATTAACCTTTGTTTCTTACAGTCTCACATTGCCACTCACAATTTGGAAAATAAGAAAATATAAGTCCCCATCCTTTTAACATATCACACTGTGCCATGCTGAGCTAAAGGGAATTGAATCTGCAGCAATGCAAGCCTGAAGGCTTCACTTATTGAGTGGATTGCTTTAACCAAGGATTTGACATTCCTGACTCTCAAGGCTCATCTCCTCAGGGCGTGCTGGCTCCCTACTCTCCTGACTTCACTCCAGTATTTGATGTTTGCTCTTTTGTATTAACTTTTGAAATGATAAAACAAGTTGTTGCTAGAGTCTGGAGGGTTATGGCCAAGGTATACCTGCTTAATAAAGCAAAGTGAAGGGGAAAATTACCCGCCACATTTCATTTCTGTAGTACATGGACTTCATCTGTTCTCTACACCCTCATATTGGTACTTCTCATGAGACAGTTAAACCTCTAGTTTTTAATCAGATGTTTTATTTGACACCAAACAAAATTAAATCCCTTTTATTTTCTTTATGAATCTACTGCTAACATTAGAAATATATATTTACTTAATAGTTCAATAAGGAATGATATCTTAATTAGGATTTTACTGCTGTGAACAGACATCATGACCAAGGGGACAACATTTAATTAGGGCTGGCTTACAGGTTCAAAGGTTCAGTCCATTATCATCAAGACAAGAACATGGCAGCATCCAGGCAGGCATGGTACAGGAGTTGCTGAGAGTTCTACATCTTCATTGGAAGACTGCTAACAGAATACTGCCTTCTAGGCAGCTAGGAAGAGGGTCTTAAAGACCATGCCCATAGTGACACACCTACTCCAACAAGGCCACACCTACTTCAACAAGACCACATCTTCTGTTTTTTGTTTGGTTTTGGGTTTGTTGTGGTGGATTTTTAAGATTTATTTATTTTATGTATGTGAGTATATTGTTGCTCTCATCATACACTCTAGAAGAGGGCATCAGTGCCCATTACAGATGGTTGTGAGCCACCATATAACTGCTGGGAATTGGGAATTGAACTCAGGACCTCTGAGAGAACAGTCAGTGCTCTTAACTGCTGAGCCATCTCTCTAGCCCAAGACCACATCTTCTAATAGTGCCACTCCCTGGGCCAAGAATATACAAACCATCACAGATGGAGAAATAAATAACTGTTAAGAGGTTTGCTGCTATTGTACATGATCCAAGTTCAGTTCCCAGCACCCACACTGAGCTGCTCAAACCTTTCTGTAACACCAGTTCCAGGAGATCTGTTACCAATTTCTGAGCGCTGTGGGCAACTGCACACAGCTGCATACATTAAGACACATTCTCATAAACAAAACAAAACAAATCTTTAAATAGTAGAATAATGCATGTGCAATTTCACATGGCTAGGAATAGAAAAGTCTTCAGGGTTGCCCTATAGGTCATGCCATCAGTGCTTTGCTTCTTACATCATCTTAACAGGTTCCTGGATTGGAATAAAATGAGTGTGAATGGTCTTTAAGAATCTAAAACTTGAATAGAAATTATTATTACTATTGAATGAATACTGAATTTTAGAAGTATTGTAGAATTTATATACCATTTCCTTCTTACATAAAAATTTACATTTTAAAACAAGTATTTTTATCCATTTACTTGTTTGACTTATTTATTATTTCTATTTATAATCCACAACACATTCTAAACACATCAAAGTCTTATGGAGAAGTTTAATTTAAAGTAAGATTTAGACAAAGGAAGCTAGAAAAGAAGCAGTCTATAAATGCACACAGAAACAAATGTTAGGGAACTACATAGAGAGAAATGGGACAAAAATATTCCAGGAGGAAAGTAGAGGGAAAGTTGGATGAAAGCAGCCCACATTTATTCAAAGAATCTGACAGTCAAAGTAATGGAGCTGTGATCCCCAACCTCTTTACCCCAAAAATTCCATTTTGAAAATTTCAAAATGTGTCATTTTATATTGTTACTCGTGTGATGAACCAGCTTGCCTCCAGTTTAGGCTTGAAAGTCATCTTATAATAAAGACAAACTAGGTTCATTCCTGTTTGTTATTAAACCTCTTTTTCTCAAGGATTGATCCATGCCTCACCTATAATCATAACTACAAATGGTTCTGTACTGCCTGTTCCAGGAAACATCAACCAGGCCTTTGTTGCGCGCTCAACTGGCCAGGAAGAACGACGCTGCTACAGGATCCTTCTGCACACGTTTATTCAGTCCTGTTTCTTCTTTCTCTATATTTCCCTTGTTTATATCTCCCTTGTTTATATCTCTCCCTTGTTTATATCTCCCTTGTTTTTATATCTCCCTTGTTTTTATATCTCCCTTGTTTTTATATCTCCCTTGTTTTTATATCTCCCCTGTTTTTATATCTCTCCCGAACCCTGGGCCTCTCACTCCTTTTATACTCTCTCTCATCCACGAACCGCAGGCCACGCCACCTCACCAGGCACGCAGCTTCAGCTAATCAGGGCAGCAGGGGCAAATCTCCACCAAATTGGATTCACCTGTATCCTGGTACACCTGCGCAGCACTCAAGATGTTTGTGTCTTATATGAGGAAGTCAGGTGCAAGTCATATGACTTAGCTGCAGTCTCTGGCGCCTTTGGGACTGCCGCCACACCCGCTCCCCACAATTCCCCCTTTTTTTCTTTTTTGGCAGAGAGAATGTCTGTAGATAGCCCCCCGCAGCCATGCCCCTTACCCGTCCTTGGGTGACAAACAGCATTGGTTTGATCCCTGTCTTAGGTTGGTGACATGCCCAGGGAGTCTTATCACTGACTACCTCTCTATCATGCCAAGCCACACCTGGGGAGATTGTGTTTTGCTTGTGGCAGGTGCATCAAAAGGCCAGGATGTTAATGAACCTATGGCCAGATCTTAATTGCTGCAAGCAAGCCTCATGGGTGAAGGTAGAGGTCTGATCCCCAGTGTGCAAGCATAGGGGCCCTACACAAAACCATCCCTTAGGCTCATCACCCAGAGAGGTCTTGGCCAGCTCCCGTGTCGTTTTTCCTGAGGGAAGGGAACTAGGACACTGAACCTTCATGCAATCAGACATGCCTTCCACAGGATGCCAACAGCAGCTATCCTCTGTGAAGTGCTTAGCCTCGCACCCCACGGCATAACGCAGCATAATTTCTTTTAGAGCGGCAAACCGAATCTGAGGAGATTGTCCCGCCTCCACTGCAGCAAAAGCCTACGCTACCATGGCGAAAGTGCGGGCCGCACACTCTGCACCTAACACATGTGCCAAACACAAAACACACACACACTATAACAAGCATACATCCCAGGGCTCTCATCCCCGCTCATCTTCCCTGAAGCAAGGGATAGATGGCCAGCGGGGCTATCTCTTTAGGGGGAATTCAGGGATCAAAAAGCGTGGAAAAATTTGAATGTCATGTCGAGCTGGTAGCGGCTTCTGGAATACCGAAAGGATCTCCCATCTCGGCTCCATCGTTTGTGCTTGTGGGATCATCCACCACATCCACGGGGCAACTGGATCAGGAGCCTCATTCTTGCAGCGTCTCACCAATCTCTCCGGCACCCAAAGAGGTTCCATCTGGTCCTGTGGAAACACACAAACAGACCCTCTCGCCCACGTCAACACCTGATCTACTCGATCCCCAGGGGAGATGGACACAATACCTCGTGGTAATGAGACCATAACCTCAATCACCTGTGTGTCCATCTGGGGAGTCAATATGAGAGTCAAGTTTTCACTAGCTTCCCCTCTGTTAGGCAATGGTTTCCGTGCCCTTATGGCAATCTGATTTACCTGCTTAAACACCTGCACTGGATATCCTGACTGTTGTTGTGCAAATCGACCTTGATCAAGCAGCATATCTCTATCCCATGCAAATTCAGCTTGATCAGTGAAAATAGGACATCCCAGCAAGGAGAATCTATCCTCTTTCCAGACCTCCGGACAGAAGGTCTGCCCATAGATGGCTGACGAGGAGGCATAGGGAGGGGGAGCAAAAGCTAATTCGCCTTCCTCCTCTGCCTCAACTCTTTTGTTTCGTCCTTTCTGACCACCTGATAACACTGTGTCTCCTTTCTTTTTCCTTTTTCTTTTTAAGCCCTTTTCCTCTTCCGACATACTTTCTTGTTGCTCTGTAAGGATTTTCTGACCTGTCTTGACTGCCTCTACACACAGTTTCAAACAGTAACAGAGTCCATATATCAGAACAAACAAGACCAAAACTATCAGACCTACCCACAAAGGGTCAATGGGAGAAAAAAGCATAACTACACAGCGAGGATCTCTTGATCACTACACTGAGGTTATCATACTTCCTTAATCTATCCTGAAACCAGGAACCTTAACTTGTCCCAAAGCCGGGAACCTTTAGTTACCTTGTACCTGCTTCCTGGCAACGTTATATTCGCCTCTATTTTATCGGAGGTCCTTCCCAAACTCCTGGGTTACTTTATGCCTACTTCCTGGCAACTTTATGCTCACCTCTACTTTATCCGAGGTCCTTCCCAAACTCCTGGGTTACTTTGTGCCTACTTCCTGGCAACTTTATGCTCACCTCTATTTTATCCGAGGTCCTTCCCAAACTCCTGGGGTCGCAAGTTTCACTCACCGTGAACTTACCCTGCCGGCAACCACTGACTGCTGAAAGTTCTGAACTCGGTGGGGGAGTCGGTTCCCCGTACGGGCCACCAATTGTCGCGTCCGCTCTCGACCAGCAAGAACGACACGACCACCAGTCCTTCTAACAGCAGTTTATTCAGTCTTCATCTCTCTTCTTTCTCTTCATCAGTACCGTTCCCCAGCTGAAGAGTTCTGAATCCACGCCGGATCCTTCTCAACAGTCTGTTTTACGGGAACACTTTATTAACCCCTTCTTCCCCGTTATGCAGTTCTGAATCCTCCCTGTAGCAGGGGGTCTTCGCTCATGCCTGAAGATGTTTCTTGTCCCGGGTTTCGGCACCACTTGTTGCGCGCTCAACTGGCCAGGAAGAACGACGCTGCTACAGGATCCTTCTGCACACGTTTATTCAGTCCTGTTTCTTCTTTCTCTATATTTCCCTTGTTTATATCTCCCTTGTTTATATCTCTCCCTTGTTTATATCTCCCTTGTTTTTATATCTCCCTTGTTTTTATATCTCCCTTGTTTTTATATCTCCCTTGTTTTTATATCTCCCCTGTTTTTATATCTCTCCCGAACCCTGGGCCTCTCACTCCTTTTATACTCTCTCTCATCCACGAACCGCAGGCCACGCCACCTCACCAGGCACGCAGCTTCAGCTAATCAGGGCAGCAGGGGCAAATCTCCACCAAATTGGATTCACCTGTATCCTGGTACACCTGCGCAGCACTCAAGATGTTTGTGTCTTATATGAGGAAGTCAGGTGCAAGTCATATGACTTAGCTGCAGTCTCTGGCGCCTTTGGGACTGCCGCCACACCCGCTCCCCACAGGCCTTTGTTTTAAAAGATTATTATTACCACCTGTTGCTTTGACTACCTTATGACCACTTTGCAATCATCTCTATTTCACAAGAGTTTATTTTGACCAACCTGTTTTGGTTGTTTTGCTTCTGCGGCCTGAATTATTTGCATGCCAAATCCCACATTTAGAAGTTCCCTATCCATGAACTACAAAAACTTTATCTTGCTCATGTCCAATGCTGAGGTCTCGAACCCTGTCTTAGGGGGAAGCAGCCTGTGTATACAAATTAAAAAAAAAGTTTAATTACTTCCTTTAATTAATTTGGCTAAGATCATTGGGTCAGTGGTCTTTCTCCTCAAATCTTTGGGATTACCAACAGCCAATTGACAGGGACAGACAAATAGGTAAAGAGAATATTGAGTTAGATGTCATGGTTCAAACATTAAATTCAACACTTCAGAGGCACACTCAAGGTGCTGAGTCATCACTACAGCTCTGATATTGTCATTGTATATACTAGAAAAGAACGTATATGAGCAGATCTGGTAAATGGGAGGAGAAATGTATTTTGATAGCTAATACATTTTATGGTTACTGAGAACATATACCATGGCTTCCCATACTTTACAACACACACATATTACTTGGGGTCCTGATAAAAGCTGATTCTCTCTGGTAGGAAGAGAATTTGTGAAATAAGTACTGGCCACTGAATACCACATGTTAAGAATATAAAATATACATGTATGTATATTTAAATACTAAATATGTAGCTATGGTGTATATTTTCAGATATGATATCTATCTATGTTGAACAGTTAAATATTATATCAAATAAATAGCTTATTTTAGCACTAAAATAAATTATATTATATACTCTAATAGCCCAAAGTATAATAAATAAATAAATAAATAAATAAATTTTAAGATATGATCACTCCTAAGTAACAAGTTGTGTCTTTTCAGATGAAAAAAACTAAGCTTTTATTTGCAACTTTGTTTTCTTGGAAACTAAGTAAAAATAAAAACAAAACCCACCTGGTTTGTTGTTAACCATTCACTTACATTCATTGGATCTTTTTTTCAAATCAAAGCTATGAATCATGTACTACATATGAGATTGTGCATTTGTTTAAAGTACACATATACACTTATACATCACACACATACACAGTTTACTAATTTTAACTCTACATGCTATTCAAAGCTCTATAGTATACATTTAAAAATATATAGCATTCCAGAGAAATAAAACACAACAGTCAACTTAAATGGATTCTTTAAAGAGTTAATTGTAGATATTTTCTGTTTCAAATTTCATGACTACACCGTTTTCTGAAAAGTCAGACTATTTTTGCCTTTGTTAGTGATTGTAAGAACATTCTGTACTCCATCTTGAAGCTGGTGCTGTCAGAAAAATAGCATTCAGGGATATGACTGATTGATTATAAACTGAAAAGGGTGACAGAGATTGAGATAAATCTCTGCTGACCTCATTTTAACTTTCAGTAGGCCAAATCTCCAACAAAAGAGACAAGGGAGGAGAAAATGGAGATTTCAAGTTGAACAGGCCATTAGAATTCCATCTAAAGTTTGAACAATTAATTTGAAACCTATTAAGAATAATTAAATAGCACCTTGCTCCTGATAACAATTCACATTTGAAAGCATTTTTTGGTTTTATTTGTTGTTATAAGTAAGTATACTTTATTACTCAATTTATAGTTTAAAACTTATTTTTTTCATTTCTATATAGTTGATAGCTAATGCATGTGATATTTATAAATTACTTTTGTGAATTGTCATTATCTTTCATTTAAGAACCTGAGACTTCTATTTAATTCTTAGGAATAAACTTTATAAAAGTCCAGGGTCAATGTCTAGACTCTGAATGGGAAAGGGTTGTATGTATTGATGACTCTGGAAATAGATGTAATGCTATTGCTGGTATTATCAGAGCAGTGAAGAACTGAGCAGGTCAGTCATCTAGCTAAGGGACCTTTAATCACAATAAGGAGTGGAAGTAATAATAATCCTTCTAATGAGTTTACTTTTCCCCCAGAACTCTTGTATTCTGTGCAGTCACTACAGAACTGCCACAAGGGTCAGCCAAGTCTGCCTGCCTTTCTGAGTCCTCACTCAGAAAATAGTTATTTTTCACATCTGTTCTTCCTTTTGGATGCTGCCTGGAGCCCATGTATGCTTCTTCTGGTAGTTCCGGTGTTTTTATTTCCCCACTCCCTGGCTGCTTGTCTGCAATGTAACTGTTTATAAACAGCCTGGCTGTATTTGTTACTCTTTGTCTTCCTCTTTCAGGTAGCTGTCAAAATTTATAGCTTGTGGTTCTGTTCTGGAGTTTTTGATACCTAATGAAACTGTCCTCAAGACTTTTTCTGAATGCTCCCTTAAATTATTTTACTATTGAGACTAAGAACTGTAAGCGGGAGCCAAATACTGGCTCTCCTGTCATGTCCCAAGTGGGGGCTCCTTAAAGTTTCTGGTAATAATACATATCATGAATGTGTGGTATGCTCGTTGGTACAGTATGCCTAGTATAATTCCTATAATCTGTTTTTTAAAATTGATTTTAGAATTCCATTTTATTTTAAAAATGTAAATCTATCAGATTTTTATTGTAGATATAAAGGAGAAAGTAGATAGCCCAGTTCAGCATCCGGGCTGAACTTGATTGGCTGACTAAACTGAACCATGAGAGAAGAGAAGGGGAGGGATAATAAGAGGCTGGGGAAAGGGAAGCAGAAGCCCAGCCCCTGGGAGGAAGAGGTTTAGGTAGGAAGTGGGTTGAGATGTGCTAGGAGGAGCCACAGGTACTGACTTGCTTGCGTTTCAGAGACTTAACATTCTGTCAGGTTCTTCCAGGTTACACAGTACACGGAATGTGTGGCCTGAAGCATTTTAAAAGGAAGCTGGTGCTCGTAGGGAGAAGCCTTTTAGATTTCTCTAAAATCAAACTTTGATGAAAAAAAAGTATTCAAATCATATATATTTACATACATGAATATATTACAATATATGAATGTATACATGTTGTACAATATAAAACAAAATGAATATACATGATATCTAAATTTAATTGGGAACAATTATCCCTAAGGAGTTTGATATTAAACACTTCTTCCCTCAGATTTTACTTTAAACCAGTTGTGGGAAACTTTTCTGGTGAAGGACCACACAGTAAACACTTTAGGGTCTTGTGGTAAATCTCCAATCCAAATATGCCCCAACAATGAAAACACGACTCAATTAATATGGATTCATGCTGTGTGCCTAGATTGGGCAGATCTACCACTCTACTACCATCTTCCACACCTTATGAGACCCTTTATAACTTGCGGTTTCTCCAGGCCATGTGCTTCTGCTCTGCTTTTCTTCTTCCTCCTCTGCATCCTCTCTCCCATTTTCTCCTTCTCTCTCCCAACCTTCTGCTTCACCTTCCTTTTTATCTGCCCAATCATCAGCTCTCCTTTATTTTACAAATTAAAGTGGGAAGCAAGTTTACCGGAAATCTGACTCATTCCTTCTTCACAACCACTCACTGGCAAATGGGATTAACATCAAAATATAATTATCCCCGGGGCTATCCCCAAAAGGGTCTGATCTTTTTCTCAGCTCTCCAGATTTGAACTTTGGAGTCTCTTGAAAAAGCCACACCTATGCTGAAGTTTCTAAAGACTGATTCAAAACTGTGATTGTGGAGAGTTTGAATGTTACAAATCTTGAGACAAAGTTACCTGGCTTGCCTTTAAGCCCTTTTAGTAGCTTTCACATCTGATTCCCATATAACATCCCTTTAACTAGCAGATAAAATCCTCAGAATACATTAACTAGACTATTAGCTAGACTATCTGTTTCTGAAAACTCAGACTCTAAGAACATCACCAGATAGCATCTAAAACCTGTAACAGAGACCCCATTCCACTGCCTATCTGATGTCCCTATCAGTGTTTTTAGTAAATGCATTTAATTTTTTTTTTTTTTTGGAAGCTCTGGCTTCTGCTAGGGTCCCTGGTTCCTGTATAGAAAATAAAGGAGTTTTTTAATAGTCATGTAGTACTCCACTGTGTAAATATACCACATTTTCTGTATCCATTCCTCTGTTGAGGGACATCTGGCATCTTTCCAGCTTCTGGCTTTTATAAATAAGGCTGCTATGAACATAGTGGAGCATGTGTCCTTGTTACATGTTGGAGCATCTTCTGGGTATATGCCCAGGAGTGGTATTTCTGGGTCCTCAGGTAGTACTATGTCCAGTTTTCTGAGGAACCACCAGACTGATTTCCAGAGTGGTTGTACCAGCTTGCAATCCCACCAGCAACGGAGGAGTGTTCCTCTTTCTCCACATCCTTGCCAGCATCTTCTGTCACCCGAAATTTCTGCTTCAAACTTTGTCTCTGTATCTTTTCCCATGGGTATTTTGATCCCCCTTCTAAGAAGGACCAAAGTATCCACACTGATCTTCCTTCTTGAGTTTCATGTTGTCTGTGAATTGTATCTTGGGTATTCTGAACTTCTGGGCTAATATCCATTTATCAGTGAGTGGATACCATGTGTGTTCTTTTGTGATGCGTTACCTCACTCAGGATGATGTTTTCTACTTTCATTCATTTGCCAAAGAACTTCATTCTTAACTCCTTACAACAGACAAATTCCAGAAGGGTAGAAAGAATGATTTCAATGAACTCTAAAGGGAGAGACAGCTCTTGTCTTAGGTAACTACAGAAATGTCAGCAAGCTGCCCTGGAGGTCCTAGGGAACATCTCTCCCCTTCAAAGAGAGTGGACTCTACCTCCTTTTTGCCAGAAAATAAGTCTCTTGAGGACTTAAATCGGCATCTAAAAAGATGGAAGATTGGTCCTTTTTAGGCCCATTAGGGTCTGAAGACTAGAACCTAGCTATTGCCTAGACCTAGATGGAGATATAATATTCTCAGTTACATAACTGGGTGAGTGGAATTTATATTCTAATTAATAATATGTTTTTCTTTTGCAGAACCTTCCCCTTGTAGTATGGACACTTAGAGAAAATCATTGGCCAGCCTATTTTCTGAGTCCTAACCCAGAAAAAGCATACAGCTCTGTTCTTTCTACCCTTTTGTCTTTTCCTTTTGTAGTAGATGTTTTATTATGTTCTGGGCTTTCTCACTTTGCTTGTGTGAAGTCAGTTCTCCACGCTTTCTGAACTCCATTGCTGTACATGCAAGATCCTAACAACATATTGTTACTTTCTTTTTTTCTCTGTTCATCATCCATCAACATAGACATAACAGTTTAAAGGTTAGCTGCCTTGCTGTTTTTCTCTTAAACTTTAGTAAAATTGTTCTCAATCTCCCTTTTATTTCTATTTTAAAATTCTCTTGTGTTTAAACTAGAAACAGCAGAAGGGGTTCTATATTTTGTAAGTAGAATATGACACCCAATGTGGGGCTGCTCAAATTCCTCTGGTAACAGTCTGTCTTTACTGCCAACTATAAAGCCTTCTGCTAAATTACCTTTTGGGCAATGTAGGGTATCATGTCCCCACCCAGAGCAAGAAATACCATTAAAATTTAATTCTTTTAACTAGTACTCAAATTCCTGCAATGATTACTCCCTGGTTTTACAAGCTAATAGTTACAGAAAAGGGGAGTTCTCCCTGATGGTCCTTTAAGTCTGCTCATTCCTGACTAGGTTCAGAACACATTGCTTATGATTGTCTTTTATTCTGGTACTCTGGAAGTTTATTTAACTGATTTCAAACTGGAACCCATCTTTCAGAGCAACCTAAATCCATGTTTCCAACCACAATCTCTAACGTTTGACTCAAAATAAATGTTATTGCCTTTGGTGATAGAGCTGTATTCACTCCACAAGAGTTGGACTTGATCTTGTGAAAATAAAAAAATAAAAATGCTGAAATAAAATAAACAAAACCTGCACTTGCATGAACTTTCTACAAGGCTGAACTCAAATTGATAAGAACTTCCAATTAGGTCCAGAGCCTAATTATACTTTATCTTGGGCTATCTTTACCCACCTAACTAGCCATTCCTTGTCTACCTCTGCATCTGACCTTTGCAACTAGCAGATAAAAATCTTTGGGATTTATTAACTTAAAAAAGAAAAAAAAACCCTTATTTCCACCAAATCAAAAGTCTAAAACTATCATCAGATAGCATCCGAGGCACATAGCTGTGAATTTTCTTGTTTTGCTGTTATTCTGATGACTCTACCACTATATTTGAAAAGTACCCCAATTTATGATTTCATTCTGTCACTACAAAACCTTCAAAAACCTGCTACTTCACTGGTACATGGAAGTTGGGTAACTTAAATGTGAGTTCCCAGGCTGTGGTGACTCATGGCTTCAGAAAAACCTCTTTCCAACTTGCAGTAAGGTTGTGTTTTTGAGTCAACAGACTGAAGACCAGGCCTACTGCATATCTCAAGGTCATGTCAGTACTGACATTATACTTTGTTTATGCCTAACCTTCTGGGTTTGTGGCTAATTTATTTCTTATGAGTCATAGAACATGGATAGTCTCCTCCTATCATCCTCCCCTTTCATCTACAACCCAGAAGACTATCTTTGCACATGCAAATAGACCATCAGGGGTTTCCCTGAATAAAGAATACACTGCAGATGGTGCTTTCATCCCAGAGCAACCACAACAGAAAAGGAGATATAAAACTTCTGTCTGCATTGTGGTGTGCCTTTTCCCCCCTATTCTATAATTTGACGGTTTAATTTGGCATTGGTGCAAATAAATACTTAATCTTCTACTGGAACTTGACTGCTGGGCTTGTTGTCAGGGTGGTAGTTCTAAATATAGGTAGACAAGAGGCGAAAAAGACACATCAAATTCCTTATCTATCTCGTTTTTGGCACTTTCAAAGAGTTTATATTTAAGCTTAAATTTAAATAAGCGTTCTCTTATTACCACTGCCAGTATTCTGTCACAGTAGTCTTATTTAGTTCACTAAATAAGAAACATAAATTAGAGCTTCAGAGATAGCCTGGAATCCCTGCTTTTTTCAATCTATTGGCGGCATCAAAGTGGAAGTGTACTGGGTCCATCCCAGCCCTTGAGCTTCTCCATGTTGAGAAATACACTGAAGAAATAGTCAAGATGAAAAGGTGTTGTGACCAAAAACAAAAAAAAAAAGTTATTTTTTTCCTGAAAACTCAGATCTTCTCAAGATATAAAGTTTTAACTTTTCATGCAATGCACAGCCTCTTCAGTTTGTTCCCACCACTGTCTGCCCGGTGCAGGGCCCGAGCTAGACATTTATCCTTGTCAGCGAATCCTGCTTGCCAGCTTGCTTCACTTCTGCTTACTACAGCCTCCAATGCTCACATGATCCCTGGTCTCATCAATTACAATTATTTCAAGTTCTATTTACTGAACTTTCCCAATGCAGTCTATCTCCCTAATGCATCTGTAGTACTCAAATACAAAACTATAGTTGGGTCTAATATCAAGAATTTTTTTCCTTTGATCAATGTTACTTTTATAGGTTTCTTTACAAATTAGCATCAAGAAAAAGATTTCACCTCCTGAATAATTTGCATGTTTTCTTCCTCTTTCTTAGATATTATAAAATTGGGAATTCAGTTTTGTAGCTTATAATTTGGATAGCATTTGTCTATGCTTTGTGAATTGTTCTCATACTAATGACATTAGTGAAAATAATGTACATTTTTAACAGACAACTTCCTGAAAGGTCTCGTATTTTAGCTTCAAAGGGGACACTGGGATAGATTATCTTTTTAGTAAGAGATTTATTAAAAGGAATTAAAGCCATAGACAGATGGCACCGTGGCAAGAACGTTGAATACAGTTCAGGCTCCTATGGCAGAGTGAGGTTTCATTTTCATACATTTTAGAGGAAGGGGGAAGGGGAAATAGATTAGAAAGTTTTGTTTGTGGCCTGCTGTTAGTCATTGGTAAGGACAAACAGTGAGCAGTCAGGTAAAGAATGGAAAATCAGCTTTCCTGGCTGGCTGTGACTTGAGGCTGATAGGGCAGGAAAGACACAAACCTAGAGAAACAATTGAATTTAGTTCTAGAAACCAAAGTACCTTAATTTCAAGAATTATAAATTTAAGCCGGGTGTGGTGGCACACGCCTTTAATCACAGCACTCAGGAGGCAGAGGCAGGCAGGTTTCTGAGTTCGAGGCCAGCCTGGTCTACAAAGTGAGATCCAGGACAGCCAGGGCTATACAGAGAAACCCTGTCTCGAAAAACCAAAATTTAGTCAAAGTGAGGGAACTTCACAAAATGATATTGCCCTACCTAACACTTGCCAGTCCATTTCTCTAGAGACTAGGATTCAACATACTAGTGTTGAGACATAACATAACTATATAAATTTGTCTTGTACACTGACAGTCACTTTGTGTTTACTCTGTTGCTTATTCAAGAATGCCATGTTTCTTACTGACAATAGGGTTCATTATCTTGGCAGCATATAAAACCTTTATTATAAGTGCTAGCCTGCCTTTCCTCCCACATCAGTTTCTGTTTCTTCTCTGCAGTACCTGTATCTTTGCAAACTGCTTATGGTTCTCCTGATACACCATGGCATTTTCTGTCTCTGCTTTGTCATAATGCTATATACTACATCTATAATCCTTCTCTCATCCAAGATGCCAGCCTTCCATAGTAATATGTACCTATATGACTTTTTAAATGAAATGAATTATTTTATTCATATTTGTCATATCTGTTGGTCAGCTCACTACTTGGTGTAAAGCCATGTTTATTGACTAATCATGCAGCTGAAGTTTGATCTGTAGAAATATGATTAGACTGAAATATTGAAATAACATACAGAAAAGTTATACTATATAATGAATAATGTATTTCATAAAAATAGCAAGTACTTACTATTATTTTATCATTCTAAAATGAGTTAATTCATACCAGTTTTCCCAGACAGCTTTTTGTCCTATAATTTCAACTTTGTTTTAGAAATGTGGACTGAAACCCAGGGAGATAAAACCATTTTCCCAAGAACACTCAGCTAAGAAGAAATCAAACCTTGATTGAACCTTGTCTGTCTGGACATACAGATCATAACCCTCTATTCCATTTTTCTTCCATTTACATATTGAAAGTATATTTATAACAAATGATAGTAACTAGGCCCTTCTGTGTGTAGTTTTAGTATTTCTCCTGAGAATGCTGACATTTCTTTGGCTATAACAATTGAAGAATAGATTAAGTTCTTTTTAAGTCTTAAGAAAACTGTGTTAGATAAGAGCATCTTAGAATATTGTATGTGTATGTATTCTCTTTGATTATTTAGCCAGGAATAAAATGGCCCAGAATATACCAACCAGTCTTCACAAGCATTACATAGTTCTCTTGAGATGTTTTTTTGTTTTTGTGTTTTTTTTTTGTTTTTTTTTTGCTTTGTTTTTTGAGACAGGGTCTGCCTTATTGTCCTAAAACTCACAATGTAAACCAAGCTGGCCTTTAAATTCATAGAGACTCACCTTCCCCTGTCTCCCAAATGCTCAGATTAAAGTCAGAAGATACATAAGTTTCTGGAGTCACAGGCAAAGCTCACAAAATAATATAAACAGGAGCTAAAGAAAAGGTTTAGTGATCAGAGTACTTGCCATGCAAACAGGAGGATCTGAGTTTAGATCTCAAGCACCCACGGTAAAAGCCAGCCAGGACAATATAGACCTGTAACTCTTATGCTCAGAGGGCAGAGTGTAGGGAATTGCAGGCTGGTCTCCAGTCGAGCTGAGATCTGAACCCTGAGGTCATAATTCACCTTCATGACAAGGTAGGTGTTCCCTCATGCTCCTGGAACTCTGGCCCCTGCCTAAGTTACCACCTCCCACAGCCCCCACAAGAGAAGCATGGTCAGTAGTTGCTTAAGCAATGGCCCAAGCTTCCGGTGTTCAGGCTAAACTCCTCCCCAGTTACCTAGCAACAGTGAAGACCATAAAAGGAGCTATTAGGCCCCACCTCCCTCTCTTACTTCTCGCTCTCTCTCCTTTGTTCTCTCACCTCTCACTTCTCTACTCTTTTCTTTCCTCTCTCTCTCTCTCTCTCTCTCTCTCTCTCTCTCTCTCTCTCTCCTCTCTCTCCTCTCTCTCTTTCTCTCTCTCTCTCACTCTCTCTCCCTTCTCTCTTTCCCCCTGCATTTCTATAATAAAGCTCTTAAACCATAGAGAGTCTCTGCTCCATCAAGATACACTGTGCACTCTGGTCAGTGTTGGGAACCTCTTCCCTTATCCCTCTCTCCTTTACCCCCCGGGGCGACAGGGTGTCGCCTTGGGGTCCCTGGTCACTGTTAACATCATACTCTGATGATTTTGAGGCAGGCTTTTACTAGCAGATAACATGCCTTTTCACCTTAGATTATCTCAAGGATACATGTGACATACCAAATATATTTGACCTAGAAGACTTAGTTTCAATCAAGATGGCAGATTTATTGGTCTGTTGAAGACTCTCATATTTTTTATTGTGTTGCTGTGATAAAACATAACTAGAAGCAACTTAGATAAACAAGGAGTTTGTTTCATCTTACAAGTCCATGTCATAATGGAGAAGTCAAGGCTGGAAGTTCACATATCTAGTCATATCACCACACAGCCAAGAACAGAGAGAAATGGATGCATGTAAGTTGACTTACTTGCTGTGCTAGCTTGTTTTATCCAATTTTTCCATCCTAATATAGTTCAGGACAAACTCTCTTGGGGATATTGCCACTCACAATAGGCTGTTTTTTCCTACATCAATTAACTTAATTAGCAAACCCCTCACAGACATGCCCATAAGGTATCCCTAATTGAGATTATCTTCTTAAGTAATCTGAAAGCCAACCATCACAAGGGACAAGCCAGGTTTGGAACATTTTGCTTTTCCCAATTTATTCCTCTGTGACATCTCTTAGATGCTGATACAGTAGGGCTCCATTTATTAATGAGAGAACTAAAAAGAGGGTATTTGGAGAACAGAAATTTAGTAGAAGGCCAGGACATTTATTTGGGTAGGTTCTCTTTGAAATCTGAGGTAGTATCATGTTGGAAGACCTTACATATCCCTGTAAGGAGGGGCTTTTTGTTTTGCTAATGTCTTTTATTGATCACTGCATCTGTCATCTTTCCTATGATCCATTTCTCCTTGGAAAATTAATTTCTGGTGAAGCAATTATATAGAGCACACTGAATAAATTTATACTGCAGAAGATATCATTTGATAACTCACCTCTTTTGGAAGGCATTTTCCATATTCAATTATGAAACATTTCTTATGACAATATAACATAAATTCAACTTTTAGAGATTTTATTTTTTACACAAAAAATTGTAAATATATATATATATACATATAGATAGATAGATAGATAGATAGATAGATAGATGATAGATAGCACAGAACATACCTATTCTTAACAGTTACAAAACTAGTTAAACATCTTACATAGTTTGCCACTAGGAGGTTAGAATTTTAAAGTTCTGAAGTGCAGTGGGTAGTTAGGTAGGTGCCATGTCTTGATCAATGCCGAGGGTGATTGATGGTGGTATGCTCAAGTAAACAGATTCAGAGCATGAAAGCACACGTCATCCTCAGCAACTGTCATTTCAGTGTCTGTTCCTTTGGAACAGGAACTATTGATGTTCCCAGGACCAGCAACTGACAAGTCCAATGTTTATGATTTCAAAACTATATATGACCAGAATGTACAATGATCTCCTCAGGAAAGACAAAGAACTCTATACACAAAATGGAATTTTACATATGTTGGATAGAAATAAAAGAATCAAGCCCCACCCAGAAAGGTTCCAGAACTTCACAGACCTGTTTGACCTGATCTTCACATGTGAAGAGAATCTCTGACGAGGTTGTAGCAGATTTGAGCTCCAGAGATCAGGAGTCCTGCTAGCCAGTGCATGTGATCAATGTGGACATCCAGGACAAGCATGAGAGGCCACTCTAGGAGCATTCCTTTCTGTGAGCTCTGCCAGTGTATCCAGCACACCAAGGATATAGATAATGAAATCGACGAGAGCAGGAGTTCGAGAAGAGTGGCTGGGCCTTTCTGCATACTGTTTGCTTCTACTGAGCCACCTGTATTTGGTGCATGGCCCTCACCTTTGTTGTAGACACTATTTCAGTGTGTTTTCCCTTCTGATATTTGTTTATACTGCTAGGTGTACATAACCAATGTACTGAACATAAGGAATGAGTAGTACATAGAAATGCCAGATTCAAATCCATTGTTTTTAACCAAAAGAAATAAAAAATGGTTTATTCTACAGTCTTCCACAAAAAAAGGGATTTTAAAGTTCTATTTAATTGGATGCTGTCAGAAATACTTGTAAGCTGTATTGCTGTGTATTCTTATAGATAAGCATGAAATAATATTTATTTCAAATAAGAGTTTCACAAATATATAAAACCATCTGTGAAATATGTGTGATATTTATAATAATACTAAAGCTTTGTGCTGTTCACTGTTGAATGAAGATGATGGCAAGAGCTTAAATCTGTTTAACACACTGTACTATTTCCAAATTGTAGGGTGGTTTTTAGTCAGGGCAGAGTTTTGCTGTTGATCTTCAAGAGTTTCAATAGGGTTCCAAACCATGAAATTTGGTAATTATTTCCAGCTTCTATCAGGTAATATGATGTCTGGCCCTAGCTTGTCACACTCCAATAGTTCCTTGCCATCTCATTATCATAACTTTAGTTTGAAGTTTCAGTCTGTTCCTCAGTAGTATAAATTTGTCACTCTATAACACTAATCTACTTACAACTACAACTAATGTTACTTATTATAACAGCTGTTTACTTACTGTTAAAATATTGCAAAGTTGTTTTGTGAAAATAATGTAAAACATATGGTATCTTAAATAGCTTTGTAAACTTTATCGGGAATAGATAATGCTGCAGTGATGTGCTTAGTGGTTAGATGGTGATTGAATTGGGCTTTGATTAAGTGAAAGTAAAGTATGGTTCATTTTTCTTTGGGTTTTTATGATTTGATACAGGATCTTGCTATGTAGGTGTTGCTGTCAGGTGTCACTGTGCTCAGACTGTCTTCAAACCCACAGCAATCCTCCTGCCTCATCTTTCTGAATGTTCCAATTACAAGCATGAGCTACCATGCCTGGCTTACGTTTTTGATTTCCTTATTAGAGGAGATACATCCTTGCATACATATATATATTTCTACTAATTATGGACTCTCCAAATTCCTTTGTTATTGAAAATTATGTATAGAGAGCTTCTGCATGCAGGAGGACTCAGTTCCATCTACCCCTCAGTATGAGGGTTGCCTCCTCAGAGAAATCCATGCAGACCAAGTGAACACTGGAATCTTCCGCTTACTACTTTAACTCTCTTCTCTTCTTTTCTCCCAATAGGAACTTTTTACCCCTGAATGCAAGTTTAAAGAGTCTGTTTTTGAAAACTATTATGTAATCTACTCATCCATGCTGTACAGGCAACAGGAGTCTGGCAGAGCCTGGTTTTTGGGATTAAATAAGGAAGGGCAAGTTATGAAAGGAAACAGAGTAAAGAAAACCAAACCAGCAGCTCATTTTCTACCCAAGCCATTGGAAGGTGAGTACATCACATGCATCATCCTCTTGAGTGCTGCTGCAGACTTTAATTTTCACATAGATATATCTGGCATGGCCTCAGGAACCTTCCAGAGACAGATAGAAATGTTCTTTATTGGAGTGGTGTACACACAGATTTTTCCTTATGCTGCTTTGCTAAGCTTCATGGGGTCACCACGTGCAGGTTTGTGGTAGAACATGTGCTTAACATATGTAGGAGGAAGGATTTTCAGTTCTGTGCACCAAAGGGGGGGGGGGAATATTTCCCTTCTATGTACTTGACTGTCTGTATGTGCTGTCTGCATGTGTACGTGTGTGTGTGTGTGTGTGTGTGTGTGTGTGTGTGCGCGCTCGTGTATGCATATGTGTAGCAGAAAACTTTCAATGTCAGAAATCCTCATTATCCCAAATGCTCTAAATACTTCATGACTTTTGATTATTTGAAAAATAAAAATTTATGTTCTCATGAATATATAATGATAAATATATAAGAAATTATTTTCACATGGAACTTTAAGAATTGGCTTATTTTCAGAATATCTACGTAGTTTCTTTTGAATTATTATAATTCTTGCAGATAACCCTTAAAGAACTCTATAAAGTCCCATGCTACATAAATAATTTTCCTTTTATTAAATTATTCCCCTGCATTAAAGGAACTTACCTACTTTCAACTCAAAATAATAGGTCCTTCACATTTATTTTGATCAAATCCTAAGGCACAGGCTATCATGCTCTATCAATTAATTAGAAAAATATAAACATATGTATCTTGATCATTAATGATTCTGCCAAAGGGCTATTTACTATTATTTATGTTAAAATTTAGAGCTGAAAAAAAATGACCTTAAGTCTATTCCAAAGTTTTCTGAAGAAGTGAAATGAAGAAAAATAACAGAGCCAGCAAGCAAGCTTATAGAGGTGGCCCAGGTTCCTGGGATAAAAGAAAAGGCCACCAGGTCCCTCTTGAGACTGACATGGTACTAGCAGGGATTTCTTGGAGGTTGTAGCCAGCCTATCTATCGAAAATTTCAGTTTTTGTTTCAGGCTTGATGCTTTGGAATTCCTCAGTATTACCTCCAACCACTGGGCAGACCCCAGCCTTGCTCCTGTAGGTAGGTCAGGTTGGAAACATATAATAAATATCATGAAGGCCATAGAAAACATCAGAGATTCTCCCACTGTGGTATAAACAGTTTAATCACAAATAAATCCTATTTCTTGGTATTCTAGCTCTAAGGTGAACTGTTGTGTGAGTGTGATGTGTACATATAAGGAGAGAAAATTACTATTTTATCATGTTTTAAAATAATTCCTGGACAGAGGTACTCTAACCAAAACAAAGTGGTGTACTTTATTCTTTTAAAACACTATTTCTGAAAAACAATGCTTAACAGTGAAGATTATTAGAGGGATATGAATCTCAAACTTTACAAGCCCCAGTAGAGTGTAAATTATATATCTGAGAGCTTTAGGACAAGTACAGATATTTCCACAGTACCATTGCTTCTGGATACTCTGGGCAGTCACATCTCCCACTCAGCTTTATTTCATATGTGGTGTTAGAAGCATTGATACTATTGGGTCCTGATTTGAATGTGAGTGAGAGACTGGAGGTGCTTCCAGAATGAAGACTGTCTTTTTTCTTTTTAAGTTAAAAATAGATTTTTCAATAGAATATATTCTGATTGCTGTTTCCCTTCCACCAACTCCCCCAGATAGTCCCCACTTTCCTACCCACACATGTCCATACCACTTCTTTCTCTCTAGCCTAAGAAAAGAAACAGTCGTTTAAAATAATAAAATTATATAAAATAAAATAAATCAAAATAGGAAACAAACAAACATTTAAAAAAGTCAAAGAAAGAGCTCAAGATATACATACAGATGCAGAGACCCACACATTTACACAACACCAATCCCATAAAAACACAATACCACATATACATATATATACACATACACATACACACACACACACACACACACACACACACACACACACACACACATACATATACACATGGACCTGTAAGGAAACAAAACAACCAAAAGCCTAAAGTCTTAAAAATGTATTATGAGTCAAAGAACCTCTCATAAATACCATTGAGTTCATTTTATGTTTGCCATCTACTGCTGAGCATGGGGCTAGGCCTTTAGAGTAGTTTGTATAGCCAGTGAGACTTGATTGGTGAAAACAATTTTTTTTTATTCGTGAAGGATTATTAATTGGACACAACTTCCTGGGTTAGAGATTGGCAACTTTTACATACTTTTCAAGTCATTTAGCTCAGTGTACATTTACTTTTGTAAGTATGCTAAGAAAACCCATGAAATACATTGATGCAGATGCAAGATCCCTCCACGGCACTTGTGGAATTGATCCTAGGGTCTTTTCTGAAACTTCTAAGCTTTCAAAACCTAAGCAGCTTGCTGGGCAGTTCAGATATAATTATATTTCTGGTGGCAAATGACCTTATGTCAACTAGTTTTTCCAAATGTTAGATACTCTTAAATACTCTTTCCCAGGATTCTGTAAAAGTATTTTCTAAAAATGTGACATGAAGCATGGCACTCATGTCACCAGGCACAAGTCAGCCAGTTCCTCAAATTTTTCTCAGGCAGTAGTCTCAGCTGCAGTTACTGTTTTATACCTGAATCCTACTAATCATTTGATTTTTAAATAATGAATCAAAAGTAGATATAAATATAAATGCACATAGTTGCTTTCAGGACTTTAATTTGATCGTGGGAAAGGAATAGAAACAATTCTTCATAGAAGGCTCTGGATTTAGCAAAAGGAAGCCTTTATTATTAATGCTGTGTGTAACTTTGGAGAGGAACCCAGCATGACTGTATATCTTTTAAACCACTGGATAGAAAAATAGCTTAGTGTTCTCAGGTGAAAATAGAATTAAGTCAAATGCTTTTCCTTCTGGAGAGAAACACGTGCACACATGTTCATTCATGGTTAAATATTACGTGTACTTTGCTTTATAGGTCTACAAGGAGGCCATAGCTTTTATTTAAACTTTCCTAGACAAAAATCTAAGTACATGTATATGCATGTATTTCATTGTATAAATTAGAGAATGCATTGAAAACGATGTCTTAACTTAGGGATTGGGAATGACTGCCTTAAAGCTGCTGTCCTGTTATCAATGGGATTGAGTTCATTCTCAGAAAACAGACATAGACTGGCTGAGGTTTGTGCAAAAGGTGATGTGCTATTCTTGCATGGTAGCCACAAACCTCTTCCTTTCATCTGCCTTTCTTTACATTCCTAGTTGCCATGTACCGAGAACCATCCTTGCATGATGTTGGTGAAACAGTCCCGAAAGCTGGGGTGACGCCAAGCAAAAGTACAAGTGCATCTGCAATAATGAATGGAGGCAAACCAGTCAACAAGTGCAAGACCACATAGCCAGATCCTCAGGTGTTCTGACTTTCTTGTCCTGAGCACAGTGGAGCGATTTATCCTTACTAGACATTCCTGCTCCTGTGGCGGAAAAGCCCCAGCAAGCAAGCTGATGCTTGTCTTATGCTGTCTCAGACCTCCTTCTTTGCAAGTGGATAAATCTCAACCTGTGGTCCCCCTACACCAAGAAGACACCTGGACAAACCAGCTAAACTCAGACCATGGAATGCCCTACCAGATATGGAATGCCTTTTTAATATCTTTTCTGTGACTGTGACACTTCATGTGAATGACATACTTCACAAGTACACTCAATACCTTGCCTGCTGACAGCTACCCATAATCCTTTTTGAGTCCTGTTTCAGCGAAATCCATGTGTTTAAGTTCAATTTTGTAGCACACAAATAATATTGAGTAATTTCTAGTTAGATGCTGTAAACCTGTGCTATCATGGATTTCTCTTCTCTCCATTTTTACAGGGCTGCTCGCTCCACTGTCTGTGACCTTTAGCAGGGATTGTGTTGCTCTGAATCTTCAATGTTGCAGTTGGTTTGCTTAGGAGAACAATTAGGGAATCAGGAAGCCTTCTAAACCTATTACTACAAATAGTATCTATAAAGATTAAGATTGTTGTCTTTGGCTCACATTATTGATTAAACACACATATATGTTCTGTCTAGTAGGAGACGCTGTGCTCCCGAGGTAGGCATGGCCTGGGTGGAACAAGGGTCAAACACAATCCATGGAAAGCTCTCTATGATAGGTGTTTGGCATTCCCTCTTAGTTTCTTTATGTGTGTGTGTTTTATACATATCACAAGCTTACTGGTAATGGTAACATTTGCCTTGCCCAGCGAGCAAGACCCACTTAGTTTTTGAGAAAGTGGGTCCAAAGAATTCTGTAGGCCTTGTAGGCCTGATTAAGGTTCATTTTATTTTCATCAATTAATCCTCACTATTGGGAAAAAGAATAAAAACCCAAATCATTACAACTATAAGAAATATGCTACCTAAATCCATTTCCGGCCAACTCCTTCCTATTTTTAATGAAGATAACTCAGTGCCACACCTGATTTGGGCTGCATTCCAGTTATCCTCATCCTCAGCAAAGCATGGGCAAGGCGGCTGTTGTGTTCTTTCCTGCAGCAGCAATGCACACGTTAGTATAAATTAGACTTTAATATTTTTGGTATTTAATGACAAGCTTTAAAACTGGATGTATTAGGGGTTTTGTTTGCTCTTTTATTTTGGGTTTTGATTGGTTTTGTTTTGTTTTGTTTTGTTTTTAGCTCAGCATGGGGCCTGGTATCCTGGATGTCAGCAGTATATACCTCTAACTCAGCTATGTTAGGCCCAACAGGCTGGTTAGAGCTGATTTGTCAAGATTTCAGAATACAGTTTGTTGAGTACCCTAAATAAAACTAAAGACAACCCAACATACTCCAGCAATTGGGGTTTGGGCATTTGATTTATTTAATTTTGTTTTATTGCTTTAATTTCATTTTGAATTGAATTCTGTAAACTCAAAGTTTAGGGATACTTAGAAAGGCTGTGAATTGCTGGAGATGCACCTTAAAGATTTCATGCAAAGTGTTCTATAACAGATATAAAAAGCTTCAAAATGTTTAGTACTAAACTGTTTGGAAAAATATTTGTTAACTGTATGTACACTTAATAAAATTCCATGTTTTCTTCTCAGAAGAATTCATTGAGACCAAACTGAACCTCTTTTATAAGAAACAACTGATGTAGGATCAATGTACTGGCCTTGTTATTTCCATGTGGCAGGATGATCCACTTGCCATTGTCCCCATCTACACTGTACTTACTGTACACTGAAATTATTTTCTCCTTGTTTTCATGAATCTCCATGACAGCCTTTGCCCAGCATAGAAAAATTTTGGCCTGCTTAGCTAATTAAAGATTCAGTATAAATTTAAGTGTTTATGCTCATTTCGTGTTCATATAGATTCCATTTTGATAAATAAACATTAGCAAAATCTTTGAGTAGATTTATTGTCAATAATGCTAAATTGAAAATAAAACAAAATGACCCCTTTGACCTCTCCTGATTTGGTGTTATGCATAAATAGATAAAACTCATTAGCTGATTATTTAGGGAAGACATAGATTCATAGTATTTCGTGAAATATGAATAACTTGTACTTCCTATTAGTTGGGTTTGTAGACACAGCTTATACCCCTACACATGCACACACATCCCAAACCAACCTGTCTTTCTGTTTTTGATAGTCAACACTACCTGAGATTTCTGTTCTCAAGACCTATTTAGTGGTTAAAATTGAGGCAAGATTTATTTTTGTAAATGCCTAAGATTTATGTTAATGCTTCCTTCTGTTTTGTTTCCCAAGAGTTGTCTTTAAAAGCATTTATTACTGTAAGTAGGTATTCAAGTGGTTTATTCTAATATACGTTTAGACACATTAGTAGTGGGGTCCTTGTTATCTTTGATTTAGTTAGAACATTTCCTTTGTGTCTGGTCTCACCTGTTGCATGGGAAGAGGAAAGCACCAAATGATCTGCATGTACTAGGACTCATGTATCCAGAAGTGCTGGTATGTATTATTCAGTTTACATACAGAGAGATTGTCTGTATTGTACAATTTGTGTTTCTTATCATTTGTTGTGTTCATAGCTATGACATATCAGATCAAATACTTATATGAAGGCATATGGAAACCATAAAATAATTTTGTGTAACAAAATAGCATTGTATCACCCCAAATATAGAGAACACTCATGTAAATAAGTTGGTAAACTCAATTTTTCCCTTTACCATGCCAAAGAAAATTTTAGCTCCTTGATGATACCTCTCTTGCTATTTTTCTGGAACAAGGTCATCATTCCTTCCCTCAGAAATTCAGTTTGCTACCATTAAATGCAATCTGTCATCACTGATGTTCTGTATAGTAAATCTGATGGAACACATTTGTATTTATAGACTGTGTGTTTTATATCTTCCTGTATGTATGTTCATTGTACCAAGTCTATAGAACCATTCCTTCTGCATGCATATCTGGTAGGGGAGGGTTAGTTCTATCACCTTTTTTATGGTACCTGATTGCTTTGCTTATCCATCAACAGTGCTCAATGTTCATCCTCTGCATAATTCAAGCAACATCATATTTGTTTTCAAATAAGTTTAGTTCCTGAAAATTTTTTACTACTTTCCTTGGGAAAAATTATGAAAGACACACAAACAGTTTGTTCTGTGTAAAGAGCAAAAGGAATTGAGCACTTTCCCTATTATTTTGGAGAATGTAGAGTCTTGCTTTAAGTGTTTGCTTGTTCTGGGTACTTTGGGTGAGGATTAGATCAATAATGGACACTACAACTTTTTCTCTAGTGTTTCTAGTTATGGGCTTTTTAGAAAGTAAGCAAAATGTATCATATCTGACCATTTAATTAATGATTCAACTACTAAACCATCTTTTTCTTCTCTCTCTCTCTCTAGAGTGACCAATATCAGATTTGGTTCTTTAAACAAAAACTAAAACAACAACCACAAATCTTTTGTTGTTCCTTAAAGTGAATATGTATTACTTTGTTAATTTTTTCCAAACATCACACGTATAATATGTGTTTAATATTTCTCAATGATAGTTAGTGAGACTAAACTGACCAAGGTTCAAATTAGAAGAAACAGAAAATGGTGGAAAATGACTTTCTATTTTAGGAAAATATTATATCCTAGGGGAACAATTAGGCCAAATTTCTAAATATTTTCTGGAGCACAAGCTTAGTCAAATCCAGAATGTAAATTGTGTTGTTCTGGATTAAGAGACATAGATAATTAAGAGTTTTAGAAAGTGAAACACAAGACTGAGTAAGTGTCTGGAATACTGAGTAGCTTTCAGAAAAGTTGTGACAGTTGAGCGTGTAAATTAAGACTACACTGTATTTTTTTTCTTGTTCTAGGTTCTCATTTAGTATAATTCTGACATTTACTGGTGAGCTGATAGAGATAAGTCACTTATTCTCTGGTGCTGCTAGACTCCAGATGAACTCAGGATTCCTGAAAGGAACAATGGTTCTCTTCCTAAATTTAGAACTTTTGTCCCCTAGAGGAATTCTTCAGTTATGATTTGCTAAATAAGCACGGCGAAGATCATCAAAATTGGTGAACTTAATGTCTCCTTTTCAATTATCATATATCCCAGTGTAATTTTTGAAAACCACAAGTAAGCCAAAGAGATTTGTTTGTTTTCTTCTACTCATTATGAATTTGTCCTTGCTTGGCATTCTCAAAAAAGGTAGTTTCTATCTTGGAGTCAAAGTATAGAAACATTTAGATAGGAGACAGGTTATATTCTTGTCTATCACCATGTGCTTTAGTTTTGGTTCGATTTCTTCCTCTTCCTCTTCCTTTTCCTCTTCCTCTTCCTCCTCCTCTTCCTCCTTCTTCATCTCCTCCTCCTCTTCTTCCTCACTTTCCTCCTCCTCTTCCTCCTTTTACTATAAAAGTGTGTGAAATCTATCACTTCTTCATAGGTAAACTGATGTTGGCATGGCTAGGGCCAAATACAGGTAGACAAACAGACACACAAATATTAGCAAATAAAATTAATCTTTTTTAAAAAATCTGTTTTCCAAGAAAAAGAACTGATTAGAGTTTAAGTTACCGAGGCAAATACTACAGCTTTCTTCCATAGTCTATAACAGTGTACCCCAGAACACGGTGACCTACAACATATTTTCATGTTGTCCAAAATTCAGGACATAGCACACTTTATTCTTCATGAAAGAAAACATTTTTCCAATGTCTTAAACTCTATTCTGAGAACCCCTAAATGGTCAGGGTATTGCAACACTTTTTTCTTATGAAAATATAAGAAAGTAACACACACTTTTATGATAGATGCAATTTATAGAAATGATAAAAACTAGAGAGGAAAATATAACAATTAAAAAAGACGTGCTTAATGAGAAGGGCCATAAGGAACTGAAAGTAACTCCAGGGAAGCAAGGTCTGGCAAACTACCACACACAGCTGTGATTAAAGCCAGCCCACAAGCTGTTTATGTATGGCCTGAGAGTTCAGGGTAGATTTTATTTATTTGTTACAGTTTTAAAATATTACACATGAAAAAAGACGCTCCCTCAGTGGTTTCTCTAATAGGCATTATCCAGATTTTTATAGAAGGCTGAGTCCTATAGTAAGAAAAGCTGAAGGCCATTGTACCATGATGGGAAGGTTAGTGACTCTTAATGCTTGGAAGTCGCCCACCACATCATCAGAACTGGTATTGAATTATTATAATTGTTTTTTTTTTCTGGTTTAAAATCTATTTAGAGAGATGGAAAATATAGAAAAAAAAGAATGAAATCACACATACTATACCTTAATAACTTATATTTCCCTCATTTTACAAAACTGACATTGATTACCAGCTCAGTAAGTAATAGATATACGACCAGTATGTCTGGGTCCCCTAATCTCAGGATAGAGGCAACAATTTTATAAATATGTTAAATTCTGAGAACCTTATTATTATTATAAAACCAGCACCAGTGACCCTTCAAATACTTCTCGGTATTTAGTTTTTAAGTAACACAGTAGACATGTGTTTTCTTTACATTTGAAGACTTGACTGATAAAGTCCAAGCCATGACTCTAAAATATTTACACTATTAATATAAAATTTGCAAGTAAAAATTTCATCTTAAAACAAAACAGAAATGATTTTGCTATGTTATTTTGGATTTTACAAATAATTCACATTTAGGGAAAAGGTATTTTTTTAGCTCTAAATAATGGTTGATTCAACTATGTGTATAAGTAGATCTAACTGTATATATGCAAGAGAACCCCAAATATTGTACATTTTCATAATTCAATGTGAATTTCATACAGAGCAAAATTTCACCAGAAAATAAACATTTTGTTCGTATCATTGAGTGAATATTTGTAATTTTGATTTAAACCATTTCTAGAATTTTAGTGTCCACTTCTGAACTTGTAAAATCAATGCCATCCTTTGGACCCCACCATTTCTTTGAAGAAAAGAGAGCCATTAAAGGGAAATGAATGCAGTATGAAGACCCCCATGTTTCCTAACTAGACACTGTCTTCTTCAGAGGATAAATTACATGAAGTAATTTAAGTATGAAAAATCAGATTTCTTGTACATGTAACCCATGTCTAGTCTTAAAAACAAGATCTGCTAGTTCTTGGGATCTAAAGTGGTTACTCCAATTTATTCTTTTCTGCCATGTTTGTTTTCCGTGAGTAAATAGATATTGACACAGAATATAAACAACTTATGTTATTATTTATTAAAATGTCAAATTGTGCATTTATCATTTCTTCCTGTAAGAGATTCTTGTGAGTTTAGAGCCCTTGTGATCTGGGAAGCGCCCAATCCATCATCACACCTCGTATGTGTCTGTCATAATCATATCATATACAAATTCAGAGTCATATGGAATCCTGGAAAAATCTGACTGGTTGGTTTATGTGAGAATAAATATTATCCTTATATTCTGATACAGTGTTTCTGGTGTTGGGATGTGGAGTACTAAATACCATGTGATTTAGCATTTTTCTACTACATCTTTGTAAACATTGGATGTCAGAAATTACTTTGTTGTAAGGGCCTTTCTATTTTCTTTAGGGTGGTCACCATTGTCTGTGGCCACTACAGACATATCCCCATAACACAAATACTCCTACCTACCAAGTCTGACAACCAAATTCTCTGTAGACATTGTCAAATGTCTTAGGGGTTGCAAAATTGCCCTCTTCATTTGTGAAACACCTATGTTAATTATGGGAGAACAATTCTTTATGGTGTAACTTATATCAGTTTACTAAAGTTGTTTGAATTGAAGACCCAGTTGGGCAGTCAGAAATAGAGAAACACACAAAAGTCTGTCCTAGTGCTGTGTAATATGCTTTCCTCTGAATTTCTAAAATGGCCTAGAAATAAGAATCCAGTTGTCTCCCATGGGATCATTAAGGATATTCGGTACCAAGCCAGATTTCACATGCATTTCCATTCCATCCATCCCAGCATTCACAGTTTCCACAGCTACAGATTCCATTCCCTGCAATAAAATAAACACAGAAATCATGATTATGATCAGAATACACCATTAGAATATATAACTATGAACCATATCTGTTCATGAGGAAACCATTTATCCTCCCTAAAGTGTCTAAACATCTTTAAGATAATCAATGGCATCTCTTTGATTCCATAATTTATTAATTGAACAGTACCTACCTTTCATCACTCAGCTGGGCTCCCATATCACAGTTCTATCTTCTGTTAGTAGGCAAACCATGTATGACTTACAAATAAACATTGAAAAGCATAAAGCCCCTTCATATTAAATTAGGCAGACCTGAGAGCTGGAAGAAATCCTTGTCTAGTAAGGTGGACAGAAAGTGATTGTCTAATTTAATGTCATGCAAAAATAATCATATTTAACCAAACTAAAAATGTTTGATTACAAAAATATTTTGTTACTGAGACTTTTACCAATGGTATATTGAATCAGCTAGAAATCTAATAAGTGGGCATACATTTTATAATTAAAATATTAACTTTAGGTTAATTATTTAACTTAGTTTAATATTATTTATGGCCAATTATTAGAACTCAACAAATTTGGTTTGATGGCCATTACACAGTTAAATATTTAGTATACTCTGTTGTTATCTCTCATCTCCTCCCCATACATATTCATACATATATCCAGTTTTCTAAAAACAGCCAATACACCAACTTGTAGCTTGTGAATGCTGCTTTAAATAATACCCCTTCCCTGTCTGGACCATATTAAAATGAAATGGTTGTCAACAGACTTCTGTATTTGTATAATTGTCTTTGTGTAAGTTTATATAATAGGTTATTTTGTGAAAATTTTCCAGCAGTCATACAATCTGGCTTTCAATGTTTGCATTTTTCTAGGGAAAATGTTATTTTGTATTTACAGATGTTCATTTTTCCTTTCAGAGTTACTACACATGGGCATTGTTCATTTGAGTGCATGGACGCTGCCCTCTCTGCCCTATCTAAAGCAGTGTGTGGTAGATGTCATTTTACTCTATTGTCATTTGTGGCACAAAACAATTAGTGTAGGTCAATACTGTACCTGTGCAAATGAGACCATCGTGTTTGTCACAGTCTCTGTCATCACAGTCACAAAACTCCCCTGAAATATACCACTCTTCTCCAGAACAAATGCACTTTCCACAATGACAAGAACCTGAAATCACAAAGGGTGTTACTCACTGTCACCAGAGAAATAAAGGTTTTCATCAAGAGGAAAGTATCGTTGACACACTGACAATAGACTTGTAATAACCCATCTTCTAAAGGAAAAAAGTTTATTGAATAGCTGCTTCTCAGAGGGGAGCTTTACTTACTGTAATACATATAGGTCATCCGGGAAAGCCTTCCTTATAGATCTAGACCGTTGCAATTAGCCTTGAGCAAAAATGTTCCTTGGTCCAGTCTGGTGGAAATGTCAATGAAACAGGATGTGGCTCACCCTTAGAGATGCTCTCCCCAAAAGGTATTCAAAATAGATGGTTGACTTGTTTTTTTCTTTTTCAATTGAATTGCATTTTAAGGTCCCTGTTCTCTACAGGAATGTACTACGAAATTATATCAAATGAAGATTTTTATTTTACAATCAAAGAATTACTAAATTATTGAGCTAATCATTTTATAGTTTCATTTACATGCATTTCTTGAAATCGGAACACACAAACTTCATGCTGAGTGGCAGGGTGAAATGCTAAAAATGCAAACTTAATTCCGTATGTCTGATTGATGGCTCAGGCTTGTGCTTTAGGATTTGCTACAATCAGCAAGAGTTCTAAAAAAAAAATTTCTGAATAGGGTCTAGTCAATTTTCCCACCACATAAACTTCCTATGTGGTTTCCTCGAATTTAATTTAAAAACTATTTAGTTATTAAAATATTTTGTGGTAACAGAGAATATTACTAGCAACTTAAAATTAAAAAAAAATAGATTTGTGATGTCTCAAAAGGATTCTCTTGGTATAAATGCCTTTCAAGCCAGGCTTGAAAAATCACAAGGTTAACCTACTTTTGGTACAGCTAGTGGGACAAATACAGAATTCAAAAGGACCTCTTCCATTTCTTTGTTTGACTTTTTTGTTGGACACAATTTTCTTTTACTACAAGATGCTGGTAGTTATTCCTAAGTTACTCAAGTAACCAGTCACCTTGAGAGAATACAAAATAATAAAAGTTTTTAATGCAGTTAGAAAAACTCCAACTCGTTAAGCTTTAAATACACAGAGGAGATTCAGGGTTAAATTCTGAGTACTTCTGTTGATTAACATATGATCAAAGACTTGCAAGAATAGACAGCAGAAGACCTCAGTTTTGGGAAGTGGATGACTATGATACTGTCATATGTATCATGAAAGAATTCAAGTTAAAGTGTCCCAAGCATTTGTAAGCTCATGCCATGGAAACTGATACACATATTTTAGGTTAAAGAATCTCCCACATCAAAATTTCACTTTTGTCATCCCTCATCACACATCTTAAGGCAAAAAAGTAGTCAGAACCAGGTAAGAGATAATAACTGCATTATATTAATTTTACTTCATTGTTAAGTGCAGCACGATTTCACTTAATCTTGCTTTCCTGAGAGTCTGGACTGACTTTCAGGCTCTTTAGGTCAATATGTGGAGTTCTTCCAGTTTTGAGACATAATTGACAACCTAGCGGTTGCACAGGCCCTTATTGCTGGTCTAATGGGAAAGAGATAAAGGGTCCCTTGCATCCTCATCAACACAGAGTGTATCTTCATTTTAGAATTTACTTTTTCCTAAATTTAAATATTTTCTTTATGATTTCTAGGCATGGAAATGTTAACTACCAATTGTTTGTTTAACAAATGGTTTATAAAGCCCCTACATGGGAACTCAGCTGTCTATCATAGAGATATTCCCCAAAAGACATCACATTTAGTGGCTGACTTCCATCAGTGAAGGATTAACTACTTGAAGAATTAAGTACTTGTATTTGTTTCTAACACAGTATCTCTTATATCATGAAGTTACTTCTATAATAGAAATAAATGATTTTATATAGTCATGATATTAATATATAATATCTAGGATGCCTTTTTATGTGTATCATAATTCTTAGAAAGAGTTTACACTCACCTTTGAACTTATCATCTCTTGCCTGGAAGTGATTCTTATTAGTTCTTTTGTTTATGGACTATTCAGCTGCAAAGAATAGCAAAGTATTTTCCTGAAATCAGCTAAAGTCAATTTGGTTTATGTGGGCTGAGTATTTTGACAATTTGGAGTTCTTGCTTCAAATAGTAGATGTCATGAAATGGTGAGAATAAAACCGGAGTTTGATTTTATGTATGTCATGGAAGCAATTTTCGTGTTCACCATAATTGCAGGTGTGTTGTTTTTCTGTTTGTTGATGGTAAGTGGAAAAAGTTTCTACTTCTTACATAAATAGGAACAGTATACCATGTAGTACTAACACAGTGTATGCAGTCATTAGGACCTATTATAGATCTTTATTATAGAGAGCTCTGGCTGTTCTTACAATAACAGGGGTGGATTATCCCTCTCTAGAAAGGGGAAAAGCATGAGTAGAAGATTCTGTCTAACAAAATAAGTTTCCTGAACACTCAGAAATGAACAACTGTTTGACTCAGCAGACTTGGACCCATTTCCATTGGAACAGCAGCCCAGCCATAGACTGCAACTGGCCCATCCTGTCAGAACCCTAGGGGATAAACCTGGAAAATCACCACCACTAATCCATTTGATTTTATTCTCTAAAAGGACTTTTAACAATGTCTCTGTTTTTCTGGCTTTTATTATTGGGCAATTCTTTTTTTCATCTACTCGTAGAATATTCCAAAGACCTAAGGAGGAGAAAACAAACAAACAAAAACTTTCCCTGAAGATGAGAATGGAATACCAGAGAGGATGGGGGAATTGCCTCAGACCACTTTCCAAAAACAGCTGACAGACTATCTTTTCTCTTATTTTTTATTTTTTACACTCCGTATTCCATTCCCCACCCCTCCCATCCACCCTCTGACTGCTCCACATCCCACACCTCTTCCCTACCATACACCATCTCCATGTGGATGCCTCCACTTCCCCACCCGACCTGACCTCTGAACTCCCTGGGGCCTCCAGTCTCTTGAGGGTTAGGTGCATCATCTCTTAGTGAACACAGACCCGGAAGTCCTCTACTGTATGTGTGTTGGGGGCCTCATATCAGCTGGAGAATGCTGTCTCTAACAAACTATCTTAATCTGATTTAATCTACCACCTACTCACCTATCTAATCTGTGATGACTATCACAGCAAAAACATTTATATAGTTTCATAAATGAGCAATTCTTGCCTACAGATCTGGCTAGCAGCCATCTGGGAATGTCAACTAGAACACTACGTTAAGGTTGGTCTTGACAAGTATAGCATTTTCCTGTTCTCTTTTCTGAACAGTCAGAAAGGATGTAGCAGAGGAACAGATGAATGAAGAAGGGCACCCTAAACTTACTAATGACCTGGATGCAGCAATATCACCACGACAGGTTAAAGATACATTTAAAGATGTGTTCCATAATCGTGTCTCTAAAAATATGGAGTGATTACTTGAATCTAGGGTAACGTTGTCAAGAAGAACACATTATTGTGTCACCACGGAGCTAAATAAATAAATAAATAAATAAATATATAAATAAACAAACCCCTAAGCCAATAAATGAACATAAATCATTATAAATGTCACCATATATTCTGCAAAGGTAGCTAAACTTAGGGGCAACATGGCCACTAAGCATATCTCTTTTGGTCATTTTCAAAGACAATTTCTGTCAGGGGTTAAGGCCGCATTCCATTACTGACTTTACTCTTCATACATCAAGCCTGAAAAAATGCTGCAACCTGATACCCCAGCAGGCAGTTTTCACTATTGTACTAATGACACCATCTGTTATGAAGGTCACAAAAATGTATCTTGTTTTAAATTTTTCTATGGAGTGATTTATTGTCTTGGCTATAAATTTGTAAGAAATAAAATGCTATTTCCTCATCGTCTCCTGAAGTGATGGCTTTATTCCCAGTTCCCAGCAAGTGCGACGTTCGCACTTGTCATTTCAGTAGGGATGGGTTCTAAAGTATATTGGCATGCAGTCACAAGCCAATCTCTGACTCACACCAGTACCTGGCAAGTGGGTAAATATACTTTTTTTTATATATACTTTGAGATTACCAGGACGAGGGTTTTCCGGTGTGGATTTTGGAAAAATTATACAGAATTCAGACAAGTCCATGAGATTTATCAAGGATACAGAGTAGAAGGATGTGAGGGCATCTTTCTCATTCACCATGCTTGAAATACATGAAATACAGCCTCTCACATGCTACATTTTTATTGTAGTTCTTGAGGTGAACTGTGGGATGATGCTCTCCATGGAGACCAGGAATAACATCCTTGTTATTCTCTATAATAAAGACAAATTACAGTTGCAAGAGCTCATCCTCGGCCCTTTCTTCTATAACCCAGAATGAATGCCAGAAGAAAGGAAAAGAAATAATCTTCAGTTACCTGCTGCCCACCGTTAATGTGAGCTATGAAATTCAAAATGGAAAGCTCTGGGAAGCCTTTACATTCCTCTGAATTTAGCCATACCCAAGCATTCTATCTACTTAGAAATTGTAAATTCTCAACCTTTGTTGATCTTTCATTGTCTTCCCACCACCCAAAGCAAATAACTGAGAAAGCATTAAATATTGATTTGTGTTGGATTTGGTCATGAGGAAATACCTTTGTGTCAGTACTTAATCAAATTTTGTACTTTTTCAGTTTTTTGAAAAAGATTTATCTCATTGAAAATTATGTATGTGCAGATTCAGTGCACATGAGAGAAAGCATCATGCAAGTAAGAAGAGAGTATTTGATCCCCTCCATCTAGTATAACTGTTGCAGTTCCGAGTTACTCAATGTGAGTATTAGAAACAGCAAATGCTCTTAATTGCTGAGCCCTCTCTCCAGAATCCCTCAACTGTGATTTTTTGCTTTGTTTATTTACTTATTTATTTATTTACTGCACTTCTATATGCGATTGCCTAGCTGAGAATTCTGAAACTGTAATGAGGACTCAATGTTTGTAGTTTTTAGTGAGTAATTTTGCATAAAAGTCAGGTTAGGGAATAAATAAACTGTAACTCTCGCACTGGGGAATCTAATTTTGTGCATTCTTATGGTATTTGCAACTGGGCATCACTCAGTAAAAGCCTATTTATGATGAGGTTCTAAACAAAATATATTTTAAAAACCACACCTGTGTTTTAACATGAATGAAGTCTTCATTTGTGAAAACTTGAGGAAGATCCTTCCATCTTTTGCACAGACAAAAACTCAGCTCCCATATCTCCTGTTGCTGATGCTCTACTTTCAAGGTTCACACACAAGCTTAGTGGCTTTTCTCAGACAAAGTTTATTCTGTTTGCTACCTGCTGTTCTGAGGTACCTCATGTCTGAAAAGACATTCAGTCCAGACTCTGACAGTGATACTCACCCTTCCCTGAGCACAATGTGCCATCTGCTGACTCACACAGACTCCTGCTTTGTTCTTCTGTCATATTACACTTCCGCAGGTGTTGGCAGAGCTTACCAAACCATCCTTTCTCACAAACACAGCGACCACAGGAGCACATGCCATGGCCTGCATAGCAACCATAGAATAAGGTAAGGGGAGCATATGAATAAATAGCCAGAAAAAAATCAGAATTTGTAATCTAGAAAGTGCAAATCATAGGTCCTCATCTCCCATTAGACATACTTTCCTTACACATACAATCATTCTGACACATCTTTATTTAAAATAGTGTCCCAAAAGAGATCTAGCTTAGCATGGCATATTTGGATGTGCTGTAGAAAAGAAACTTGCATGAAAGAAATATTGAAATTATGTGAAATGGAATTATGGCTCCTGTCTGGATATTAGTCCCTTCTCATTGCGTTTCTGTCAGCATGTGCTGGTGTCGTTCTTCATGTGCACACCTCAACAGTTCAATCTTGAAGGCTAGTCACAATGTCACTGCTTTCAGCATTATTAATTGCTCTCCTGGGGCTTAATAATGATAACAAATGACATTCCTAAGGATTTTATCTTTGTCCTTACCTCTTCATGAACAGGAGCAGATAGAGTGTAAGTACGGGTGCTATTTATTGGTATATAAAAGTGAAAAATTGCACGAGTTTTATGCTCACATTTGATCTTTTGTTTTTGTCCTTTTCTGATGTCTTTGTTTTGAGATGTTTATTCTGTGATGTGAAACTGTTTTTGCGACAGTTATGGGGTTATATAGTTTATGTATGAAGTATACACTGTTTAACTGTGTATAAGCTGCAATGTACTAGACTTCTGAATTTTCCAATTTAGTTTCCTATTTATATTTTGTTTTCTTTTTTTTTTGTGGTTGTCACACTTTCTCACAGCTTGATCACTCTCTGACTTAGTTATTTGACTGGAATTTCTCAAGTATATATTATACACAGAATGAATTGCCAGGAACCAGAGCATAGGAAATGAAAGATGATGGGCAAAGTGATCCTGACATGTTCCCAAGAACATGTATTATTGTCATCTATACATTGCTTCTGGCACTGTGACCCCCATTCTCTCTTGTCCCATCTCTGTACATGAAAAAGTTAATGGACAGGACTCCCTTGTTGAGAACTCATTACTGTTAATTTAACATAACCACTCATGAATCCAGGTTTTCCAAAACATATGACAATATAGAATAAAAATATTAATAAAAAAACAGATAAAAAACCAATAAAAAAAAAACAATTAAATGAGTATACCTATTCCCAAAAGCCTTCCCTCATAAATGCTGTATTGTCTCAACCAGTGAAGTTTGGTGCTGTCTTCATCTTACAGACAGGAAGCTGAACCTCTGAGGACTTCAAGTTTCACGTCAGATCTAGACACACAGAACCAGATCTTGGGTCTAGTTCTCTTATTTCAAGGTCCATGTGCCTTCTATAGCAGCACAGCACCTTTCATTTTGGGAAAGGAGTTGCCTAGAAATAATTTCTTAATATTTTTCTTTTTAATTCCTGCTTCTTAATATTTGTCTTTTTAACTCTGCAGGCTTGTTCTTAGCTCTTTCCCCTTCTAAGACCTCTTTCCTCCTCATAACTAGATTCCTTATGTTCTTTGATAGTCCACATTGATTGTATCCTCCTGCTTGTTTTTATGATGTAATAGATGATTCCCTCTACCTTCCTTTAATCATTTTCAGTTACCTGTCTTTGACAATTAATCAAACCATGGAATTTCTATTTCTGTCTCTATCTGCCTCTGTCTCTTTGCCTCTGTCTCTCTCTGTCTTGTCTATCTCTATCCCTGTCTCTGTCTCTCTGTTTATCTCTGTCTTCTTTTCTCTCTTTGTCTCTGTCTCTTTCTGTCTCTATCTCTCTGTCTCTATGTCTCTGTCTCTGTCTCTGTGTGTGTGTGTGTGTGTGTGTGTGTGTGTGTGTGTGCGCGCACACACACGTGGTATGTGGTGTGCCTCAAGAAGCTGGAAAAGAGCATTAGATCACCTGGAGATAGAATTATGAGGTACTGACAACAGAATCTGGTACCCCCAGAAGAGTGCTTATAACTAGTGAGCCATCTCTCCATCATCCATCCACACCTGCACCTTACTTTTGAAACAGGATTTTACACTGACCATGGGGATGGTTGACTTGGCTAGTCTGCTGGCTTGGAAAACACAGTGATCTCTCTGTCTTTGCCTTTCATATAATGTATATGACACCATGTTTGCCTTTCACGTGGCTCATCATGCTTCCACGGCAAGTGCTCCATCAGTGGAGTCATGTCTTCAGCCCAAATCATGAGATTTCTGTTAACTATAAATATTTCAGGGCTGTGCTTCCAGTACATAAATATCCCAAGGCCTGTTCCTATGACACTACCTGCCTTTCTGTCACCCCCATAATTGGAACTTTCTTAATTTCATCATATAACTTTCTTTCTAAAAGTGATCTTTTGTTATTTTTCAATTTCTTTTAAAAGCACAACTGTTCTAGTCATTCAGTTCAAAATGTTTTAAATAATGATTGAATCTCTTCAACTCCCCCCATCAAGGGAGCTGTCAATTCCTGTTAGCATTACCTGCAACGTAGTATCATAAACCTTTGAGATACTTCTCTACTGGGTCTCTCACATTCTTGCCCACACTGCCCTATCCTATACTTCTCAAATCATAGTTTTTCTCCTAGTTCTATTGTGATTTCCTTTTGCTCAACCAGGAGGTCTTTGATATGCTATAGATTGCTAAAAGGTAGAGCTTCAAGCTTCTTTTTATAATTTTATTTCTTCTCTTCTCTCTTTAACCTCACTGACACATTTCCTATGTGTTTCTTATACTTGCTGAAGTGAAATGCCTTTCTCTCTCAATATATTCAAGCCCTGCTACAAATTTCAGCAAATAAATGAGTAGTATACTTCCACAAAAAATTTTCCAAATAAAACTCATTTAATCCCCTCTGAATTTATTCTCTCTCTCTCTCTCTCTCTCTCTCTCTCTCTCTCTCTGTGTGTGCATATTTGTATGTTTGCATGTTTGTGTTACTTGGATTCAAATCCAAGGGTTGTGCATAATTTGTAGCAGTTTACGGTAATCTGAGCTATGTCTTGAAACTTCTATACGATTTTATTTCTCACTTTGCATGGAAATCTCTAGTGTGAAGGAGAGAATTCTGCTATTACTTAAAGAATCAATGGCTCCTCACAGAGAATAATATAATACAAAATTTGTAGGTGAGGAAAAAGTCCATATTTGCCATTTATCAGCTCATTTATCAAATCCTTTTACAAAAAAAAAATGCCAACTGTACCATATAATCATCAAAATGGATCGATATTTACATTTTGATTTGTCATTTATATGCAACTTCCCTTTACTTAAAATATTAATCAATTTTAATAGCATATTCTTTAAGAGTTGTTATGAATCAGTCATCAACTCAAGAAATATTTGTTATGTACCTGGATATTTTATTAGCAGTTTGTAATATAGTAGAATAAAGCATGCATTGGCCCTATTTTCATGGCACTTATAGTTTACTAGGTGTGAACACAAGTCACAGCAAAAAATACACTTGGGTTACTGGAGCTTGTAGAGTCTGTTACTACATTCAATGGTGAAAACAGGGCAAACAAGGGTACTCAGAGAAGTATACAGCAAAACCAGGCATAAAAAGGAGCCAGGCAGTCAATGTTCTAGGAACAGAGCCTAGAAATCCTTGGGACAAGAAATAGCTGAGCATGTTTTAGGCAGTGAAGGCCAACTGTTTGAACAATAATCAAACAGGAGTAAAATTCAGAAATGCTTACATAGCAAGTTTCTTATTTTGTATAAAGAATTTAAACCCAAGAGAAATGGGGGAATGCTAGAAGATATTAAGCCAGATGTTGTGGCATAATTAACAATTTGCAACTTCATTTAAGTAACTGAATGTGGTTTGGGTGTGTTGGGAGACATGAGCTTGGAGAATGTAGAAGGCTATTAATGATTAAGTCAGGGGAAAATGAAGAGATTCCTGTTTTGAGTTCTGTCTTGATGGTAGAACATAGGCCTATGGGATTAACTGTGGGACTGAAGGTTGCACATATGGGACATTTTTAAAATTTTTCTGCCACCAAAACTAGAATAAAATACATTTTATCAAATATAGAAGTTTCAGGAAGTTAAAGGAATAACATCAACTCTTTGTTAAATTTCCTGTTTAAAGATACTGATTTACAAAGTCTGATAACCAACTGCATTCATATCAGAGCTTAGAGAGCAGGTTGGGGCTTAGTCTAGGCAAAAACACACTGATGTTTACAATTTTAAAAAAGTGCACACTGTTTTGAGTTTTAGAAGTAAATGAGCCAACCCAGGGAGAATACATTCTGATAAGCTCTAAGCTTTAAGGCTAGAATACAAAAAGAAAAGTCATGCAAGGAGTAAAATCCAGCAGAGGAGAAAAATACTATAACAAAAAATAGTGTCTCAGAAATGAAGCCTACTGAGCAGTTTCTGAACATTTTAGTTAAAAAATATAAAAGCAAACAAGTAGACAATTGTCTTCAAGTCAACTTTTCTCTAGCAAGCCACTCAAAGTTACAGAGTAAAGTAGCCACAGACAGCAGAACTCTAGAAAAATAGTCTATTGTGATAACTCACTGAGAACAGCCACCTTCATAGAAGGAATATTCTGGAATTATCTCTAGGGATTGAGCTTAATGACTATTCACAAGGTTCTGAAACTGCTTTTGCCTGCCTTCCTTAGACTTTGTACAGATGGCCAACTCTTTAGAGACAAAAGAAAAAAAATTAATCATCTTCTCTGACATGTTCATCTCTTCTCAGTGCCTTCATCTTCACACTGAAATATGCACTGAGAATGCTCTGTACCTCACTGTGTAGTGCAATACAATACTCACTGCAGATGTGTATTTGCATTTAGTTAAACTAGGTAATTTTTAAAAATTAGTTTCTTGATCTTTTTAGGCATAGGACAAGTAGTCAATAGTCATATAGGTCTGTTGGTATCATAAATAATTCAGATGTCAGAAACCTCTGCCAACTATGCAAGATTGGTTGAATATGTCTAATTGAGATGATAACCTTTCCCAATGCAACTTAACTTGCCAGCTCTGTTAAACCATTGGACTGATGTTCTTAATTGGTAAACTAATTCATTTTATCTTTTATTGATTAAGTTAAACACTACAAATCCTTGTCATTTCTGAGTTTACAATCACAGATATATGATTTCCTTCAAATTATAGCTCATGCTGGAGAAGTCCCAGAAGAAATGGGAACTGATTGTGTAATTAAGAGGCGGCTCTTCATTATCCTCTCTTGCTTCTTAAATTGGACTCCTGGGCAGCTATTCTAAGAGCAAGGGGTAATGAGAAAAAGCAACCCGCAGTCTATTTCTCAGTCTCACCCTGGGTGTAGGGCACGTAGGAGGGAAGCCTCTGATTAAGCTTATATTCACTAAAATAATTAAACACACGTGAAACAGCATCTGAATATATTCTCTTTATGGAATTAGAAAAAGTATGCATTGCTGAAAATGAATAAATCTTAGGAACTATCACTCATACAAAGCATTTTTAAGTAGTGACTTTTTTGAAAAGAAAGTCATGCCAATTGATAGTTACATCCATTTTAGTTGTTAACAAAAAAATGTTCAGAGAAAATCCACATACCCTGTATGGTGATGGAACATGACTCACACAGAAGTTAATTAAATGAAGAATGGTCCTACTTCACACTGATTTTCCTTTTGCCATTTTTGTGACTCGTTTTGAGGTTGCAATTTTGGTTCAATCAAAACTGAACTCTTTAAAATTATGAAATTAGTTACATTCACCTTTGAGTACAATTGCTAATTTATCTTAACCTGCCAGAGTAGGTTTAATTATCTTTACTTTTATTGTTAAGAAAGTGGATAAACAATATTAGCTCTTGGTTTTTACATGCTTGCTGATTAGGTAGACATGTAGATATTTTGGGTTTACATATTTGTTGAAAAATATTCTCAAACAGTCCCTGCTTTTGAGTTAGAAGCTGTATTTAGTTCTCTGCCCACAACCTGAATATGCAGAGTTCTAACTAAATGTCAAGGTGAACCCATAAATCAGTGAGGTGGTAGACTGAGCACATGATCAAATTCAAAATGTTCCTTTATTCTATTCTATCAGCCTAGAGTATCCAAATATTTCATACTTACTTAGTAGTGGTGTGCCCATCACTGGCTTCCTATAACAGAGGAGCATTAACTTCCTAGTTAACCTTAACTTTTAACTTGACACAGCCTAAGTTCACCTGAGAAGGAAGTTTCAATTAAGGGATTGGCAAGATCAGACTGGCCCATGAACATGTCTATGGGCGCTTTCTTGATTCTTAATTGATGTAAGAGGGCCCATCTATATAATCAGTGCAATTTGATATACTAGAGAATTTGGACTTTCCCTAGCTATATTACCAAATTCCCTAGCTATATTTCAATGGGACTAATAAACATATTTGAAAAGAGTTCTATCTCTTAAAGGAAATCTAGAAAGAAATACAATGAAATGTCATCATATATTATTTAGGGAGATAGATAGATAGATGATAGATAGATAGATAGATAGATAGATAGATAGATAGATAGATAGACAGATAGATAGATAGAGATATCACCATATATTAGTATATATGATATATGACCACACACACACACACACACACACACACACACACACACACACACACACATACATCTTTTCAACAGAAAGTTTCTCTGTGTAGCCTTGACTATCCTGGAACTCACTCTGTAGACCAGACTGGTCTCAAGCTCAGAGATCCATCTGCCTGTGTCTCCCAAATGCTGGAATTAAAGGTATAAGCCATCACTATATAACTTGGTGATATTTTTATCAATGAATTTCATTTTTTGCTCTATTCTTTAATTAAATGTTTCAAAGGAAATGATAAATTAAAATAATTTTAGTATCCATTATTTGTTGGAAAAATTAATAATGAAATCTGCAGGCAACAAATGGAACTGAAATATATTATTATATTAGTGAATTAATCCAGATTCAAAAATACACATACTATGTTTTTTCTTCTTTATGCTGTTAGCTTCTAACTTTTGCAAAAGTGTGTTTTTGTGAGAGTGAGTATAGTTATAAGCTAAGAAACAACTAAAAATGGGTCCACTAGATGGGAAGAAATTAGGGGATGGATTGGGAAGAATAAAATAACACAGGCTGAGTAAGAAAAACAATGTGGAAGTCGAAATACTGAGTGTGAAAGAATGGAGCAGAAAGAAGGAGTTCAAAAACAAACAGTATATATAAAGATGCTGCAATATATTTTGTTGTTTTGCATGCTGATTAAAAAATGAATTAAAAGGGAAAAATCCTTGTTTCCACAATGTATAACAAATAGAGACAAAATATTTTGTATTGTGCATAACATCTGGGTAAAGAGCTCCAAATAAAGCATTTCCAACAGGTTCAAGATCAACTAAGAATTACTTAAGGATGCAAGAATATGTGGTTGTCAGGATAGATTAGCAGTTAAGAGCACTCACTGCTCTTGTGGAGAACCTAGGTTTGGTTCACAGAACCCAGGTCACCCTTCTGGCCCCAAGGGATGATGCCCTCTTTTGGTAGTTGAGGATACCTGCATATACTGGGTGCATATACTCAGGCATACTCACATATACATAAAGCAAACCATATTTTTAGAAGACACAGAAAATAAAATATCTTTCCTCAACATAACAAATACTTTTATTCACTATGATTTTGTTTAGCCTTCTCAGACATAAATACTTTCACATTAAATACCACATACCCAAAGCTGTTGTAAAACCAAACCAAGTCTACTCCAACTTGAAGACTACTATACTCCATAATTCTATGTTCACAAATTCTGAGACTCCCTTAATTTCTAATTTATTTGAAGGATGCTCTTTATGCTAAGTTTGAAAATAATTTGAAGTGTGGAAGATGATGAAGGAGAAGAGAGGAAAGGATTTTGATTATATTCACATGCACAGAACCTCACTGAGTTATGTACCCCTGGAAAGCATTGCATACAAAGGGAAAGTACAACAGTTCCCTGGAGGTCATCTGGAAACAGATCTGGTAAGATTATTCAGAAGAATGTGAGAGATAAAGAGCAGAATATTAGGTAGGATCATGATATATCCCAGCTTCTCCATCCAAGTTGCCCTTGATGAAGAACCCATTTTTTTTTTTCAATATGGAGATAACTAGCAAACTCCAAGTATAAGTTCCTCTGTCCATCTAACACTGCAAAGAAACCTAGGAGTCACTAGGGTTGACTATAGATACCACTAGTATCATTCATTATATCAGGAGTGATTATAAATGCTACTTATCTTCTGGAATTAGAGCTTTTTTTCTGGTTCAATTAAAAGTTCACACTGTTGTTCCAGACCAGCCTCCTTTCAAGGACATGGGGCAGAAGCCAACATCTTGCCATCATCAGATATGGGCATTCTGCTTCATAGGGGCTCATATACTCATATGACTGTCTTCTCTTCAGATCATAGGCCAGACACACAGAGGTGAGCTCTACAGTGCAGATAGTGATGTATCAATCTCAGAAGAACTTCTGTAGGAGCCTAAGTCCCACTCTATGATTTCTCAAATGGGGATTTTAGATACCCCACAAAAGCTTTTTGTGAGTTACACAAGTCATGAGAACTTTTGACTTTCTTACAGAGTGCTTGCTGTACTGTGTATTTATTATTACAACTGGTTCAGGTACAAATGTCTTTTATAATGGAGAGTCTCCTGCATTTTAAGATGAGTCAAGAAATAGAAAAAGCATGATATTAAAACAGCCAAGCTCACTATAATCTCTCCCATAAAGCATAATCAGAAAATACAGAAATTAAAAACCACATTAATTTCATTCACCTCTTTAATGAAACCACTATACGAAGGTCAGTGCAAAGCTAAGATATGAAGCATTGTTCACCTTTCTAGTGGCACTTAAAATGAACTATATATAGTTTGCACTAATCCTTGTTTTGTTTCAGACTTACTTATTTCTAAGTTTATTTTCACCTCCAATCTCACTGAATACAGAGTGATGGGATCACATATGTGCAATGGTAGAAAATACCATGGTTCAGATTTGTAGACCCAGCTAAGGTCAAAGAATGTTATTATTTTCTTTCATTTTAAGCTTTCACATTCTAAACAAGTATCTCTTACATGGTCTCTTCAGTGCCACATTCTGTTCATTTTACTCTTTTTTTTAACCAATATTGATGATTTAAAGACTGTCTGGCACAGTGTTGAAAAGTTCTTTTGTTTTTCTGAGTACAAGAAAGATATGATAAGCCTTATATAAATATATACATGTTAGGTTTGATTTGACATGAAAAGGTATTGAGTTCAGTATTAATGGGTCAATTATATTCAAATGAACTATGTTTGAACCAAAAAAAAAAAAAATAAAACAAAGTTGTGTGTTGAGTAATCATTGAAAATATTGTGGCCAAAGGAAAAAATCTAATTCCACACTTATCCTGAGTCTGATGATTCTGCATTTGTTAATTCAGTGTTCAGGGTGGTCTTATAGAAAATAGCTGCCATATATACAAAGGACTGACTATATGTTGGCCTTCATATTTGGGGTATGTTATTAGTCAAAACACCAGTAACGGCTAGTTAGTTATATCTAATGGTTTTTGCTCTTTATTCTTACTTAAAACATGACCAAGCCATTATAAAAAAGATCCCTCCCTGAAAGAACTGTCCTTAACTTAGCAATAGGACTCTGAGATGTATAATGCTGTGGAGTACACTTGCCCTGGGTGCAAGATTGTGGCAGAGAATCAGGCCCTGAACTGTGAGCTGAATAGTTGACAGGTAGCCCAGGTGAAAGAGGAAGTAACCACCACACTTGGCATTACCTATACTGAGTGGGGACTCCAGTAAGAAGTCTAAATGTGTATAAAGGTCTCCTAGAGTGAACCACGGTTGTAGAAGGATAGGGCAGATCAGCATATGTATAGATATGTCTATTCTATTGTATATGAATACATATATAAATGTCTATATGTATGTCTATTCTATTGCTATATACTCTACAAGGAATGACGAACTGAATGATTAGCAAATCTCGAGAACATTCAACAAATGAGAATATGCTCAATGGTCTTCTACACTCCTCAGAGAAGAAACATAAACCATCTGGCATAAAAGTTGTGTTCTTTTGAAGTATATGGTGTTAGCTATGACAGATACCCACTGACATTCTTTCATCCTTATTTATTTTGTTGAATTTTGCTGCCTGAAGGTTTCTTTCAGCCATGGGAGCTGATCACATACCTGTGAGTCATGCTGATGTAGTAAGAAGACAAATGCTAGAAGTGGGCATTAGGGAACAATTTATGGATGAGAATTTTGTTTGCATAAATTTAGAAGTTCATCTCTTATGCTAGAATGAATTTCTAGTTGAACCTATATGTAATTTTAATCAAGTAGCTTTTATCAAATGACTTTTCTTCCTTAATACAACTTTCAGTTCTCATTACCTTTTTCAACAAACAACCACTCAATATATTTCTTAGAACCTGTTCTAAGCTCTGAGACAACTCCATTTCTCCTTGCTCTTGGAAGGATTTCCGCTCTAGTTTGTACATGAGCATTTTACTAACGTAGATCATGGAAGTCTATTCTCTTGGAAACAGAGTCAAGTTTGTGAAGATGGACAATACCAAAGGGCATTCACATGAAATCCTGAGAATTTTTCAAGCAAAACCCTTCTACGGGTTGTCTCATCCACCCAATTAGCATTTGCTCTTGCATGACAGGTAAAAAATTCTGTTTTAGTTTTTGATAAAAATGTTCATGGAGGAAAAATAGATAATTTAATGTACATAGAGATTTAATAGGTTTCTACCAAATCAAACACTTCAAATAATTTATTCAATTATTCTGGGCAAGGAGCTTCATGTTAGGTTAACATTGAATACCAGAGAGGAAAGGACAACAAACATAACCAGACCATTGTGAGAGGATCCCAGTCTGCAGGCACTGTCCCTAGCTGAGCGACAAGATTATGGTAAGAATAGTAAGGCCCATATAGAACTTTCTAGATACTAGCTACACTATACACACATGCACACACACACACACACACACACACACACACACACATGTAAAATTGTAAGTGTCTCAGAGGTTACAGAACATAGAGGTGATCTACATATATAAGAAGGTTGACGTGAACCTATAAAGATAGACAGATGTGTAGTGATGATAGAGTGAGAAGAGAGTTGCCAGATGAAGATCAAAAGGTACCACCAACATGATTCTTAATAATACAAAGCATTTCAAGACTTTCAGGACTAGCATAATTCAGATCCATATGCCTGCTCCTGGATGGTGCTCATCTCAGCATTTCAACTCCTGGACTTTCATCTTCTCATTTTAATTTTCCATCAACCCTTGCTCTGCCTTTTTCTTTATATGGATAATTAATTTTCAGGGGACTTTTGGCATCCAAGAACAAAGCAAGAAGTTGAGTTTCTACCTCTTGTGATTCTGTAGTTGAACTTAAACTGTAATCTTACAGTTTCCTTCCCAAGTTTCTGGGTGATATTTCATTTCTCCCTCAGTGTTTCTGAGTGAAATAATAGAAATCATGAATAGATGTTGGCTTGCATGGAAGCCTTTTGCTTGCCACCATCTAGCATAGAACTTAGAAATTGATTAAGACAGTCTTTTCACATATCCACAAGTCAAGTGTTCTTGTTTATAAAAATGGTAATAAAGCTATATTGCTTTTATATGTAATGGTGTATTATTTTTGTATGTTTTTCTAATTGGATATTTTATTTATTTATGTTTCAAATGTTATCCCCTTTCCCAGTTTCCTCTCTGCAAGCTCCTATCCCATCCCCCCTTACCCTGCTTCTATGAGGGTACTGCACCACACACCTACCCACTACTACCTCAAACAGTATATGCCTTTTTTTTTGAACAGCAACTTTAAATAGTCTAAACAAAGAAGAAGGGCAAATGAAGTAAAGCTGAGAGAACAGTTACTACCTCCGCAGACCACACCATCCAGGTCCTCGCAGCGCCGGTCATCACACTCACAGGTCTTGCCATAGACTCTGCTGTCCCCAGGAGGGTAACAAGTGCATCTGCCACATTCGCATCTGCCTACAAGGTAACCAGAGAGAGCAGGGAGAGGACAGTCAGCCTGAGCAGGGTCTTCAGGGAAACAAGCACATTCAAAACCCAAATATCCCAAAGTGTTCAGCAAATACTTTCTCAACCTTCTCTACGACACACTGAAATTCAAACACACATGCCAAGAAACCAGGGAATGGAAAGGACAGTGGCTGGCTCAGAAGTTGGCCATTTTTTATGGCACTTTTTAATCAACCCTGAGGGATAATTCCATGATGAAATTATTTAATACCTAGTTCAAATGTGCCATTAAAAATAATTACATCACATCAAAGTATCATAAATAATATACATAAAATATTCATATATAATCAGTACATACTTTCATTTAATTTAAAATACTTTAGTTATTTAAAACTTCTTTTAATTGGAGATAAAGTGACACATGAGAAAAAAAGTAATCATATGTATATTTCTTTTTGATAATTCAGTGATTATTTGTGGCTGATTTTCTAGTTAATAAAATTCATCTTACTATGAAACATACATCAAAAACCATGACCTTCAAATATTTAGCCCCAAAACTCAAACTACAAACATATTGCAGAATGAGTTTGATTCCTGCTTAGACAAGTCCCTCAGCTAGTGAGATGAAAATTGCCCTCATTATTTTTTCAGCTGTATCTAGATGCTGATCATTGATCTCTTGCTTTGTCTCATTTTATTTTTACAATACTACATATTGACTACCACATTAAGCTCATTTTACAAGACAAGAAATTGAGATTTCAATGAAGCTAAGTAGTTATTTATAGTTAATATTAAAATCAAATTTCACATCCATTCTCACTGACCTCAGAGCTTGTTCACCTATTAAGTCATACTGTATCTTAATATGGCATCAAGAGACTGCACAGGAAGAAACTTCCTTTTGTTTGAGAAATCAGACTTGTTTGCCAGAAATTCATCTGGTGACAGTGCTTCAAGACAGCTGTTACTCCTAGTCATTAGCCTGGCTATCATAATTACACACCCACTGATATGATCCTACAATGCTTCAGGACTGCATTTGGTCCAGCAATGCTGTTGCTGTATTTGTATCTTGTTAATGAAATTCAGTATTGGCAGTGATGGAGGAAAAACATTAGTATTTAGAATCATACAGTCTCGGAGCTGAAATTACAGATGATCTAATTTTCAGTGATTCAGTCTTCTGGCAGGAGTGTGGGGTCAGTGTCGCCTTAGAATACTATCAACAATGAGACACTTTCAACAAGTTTTTTTTCCCCCTCTCTCTATCCTGTCTTCTAAACAACTCCTATTTCTACTTGAGAGTAGTTGCAACTTTAACAACAGAGAAGGATCTCTTCCTCAATGAAAATCCTTCTTGGCCATTGGTGACCAGAATGGTGACACAGGAAAACTTCATGCTAGAGATCTGATTCTTAAGCATAGATCTAATATCCAAGATGAATCAGAGAGCTTAGCCTAGCCCACAATTCCAGCAACCTGTGTCCTGGATGTTCCTGTCATCCAGGCTGGTACAGAGGCTGATGATGTGACCATGAACTTTTTATAAAATATATTTTCTGTGTTTGGTGGTTGTATATGGGATGGATCCCTGGGTGGGGCAGTCTCTGGATGGTCTTTCTTTCTGTCTCAGCACCGAACTTTGTCTCTGTAAGTCCTTCCATGGGTATTTTGTTCCCCATTCTAAGAAGGAGCAAAGTATCCACACTTTGGTCTTCCTTCTTCTTCAGTTTCATGTGTGTTTCAAATTGTATCTTGGATATTCTAGGTTTCTGGGGCTAATATCTGCTTATCAGTGAGTGCATATCGCATATGCCAGCAAGATTTTTCCTGACAGAACCATGACATATCTCTCTCTTGTGAGGCTATGCCAGTGCCTTGAAAATACAGAAGTGGATGCTCACAGTCCTCTTTTGGATGGAACACAGGGCCCCTAATGAAGGAACTAGAGAAAGTAACCAAAAAGGTAAAAGGGTCTGCAAACTTATAGGAGGAACAACAATATGAACTAACCAGTACCCCCAAGAGCTGTGTCTCTAGTTGCATATGTAGCAGAAGATGGCCTAGTTGGCCATCAGTGGGAGGAGAGGCCCTTAGTATTGCAAAGATCATAATGCCCCAGTACAGGGGAATGCCAGGAAGCAGGAGTGGGTGGGTTGAGGAGCATGGTGGGGAGAGGGTATAGGGGGCTTTGGGAATAGCATTTGAAATGCAAATGAAGAAAATATCTAATAAAACATGCCCTTAATTTAAAAATTAAAAAAAATGTATTTTCTCCCATTTGTAAAGCACATCGTCAATGGTGGGTATTCACTGAAGACACAGGCATCTCTCACATAGCCTATTTCATCCTAATCGTGTACTTTATACAATCTCCTCTAGTAAATCCCACCAATGGTTAGAAGCCAGTGGAATTATAAGCTCTCTATGGCACCATCTTTTCTCTCATGCTTGGTTATATGGCAGAATTGCTCCTTGACACCCATCTAGTATATCTTCACTATTAAAACACTAAGTACAATTCTATACTAGATAATTAATACTTAAATCCTATCAAAACAGTGAGATCTTCCCAGTTCAAAGTACCAGTGAGTTTTTGATTGTGTTGGCAATTAGCAAAGGTCTCAGCTACTGAAGTAGAAAGAATATATGAATATATATATGCATAATTAAAAAATGATTGAAAAAGAAAATGGATTTAATCTATTTTTTCATTTAAAAATGATACTATTTTACAAATTCTTCTAAAGTTTTGAAGATATGAATGTGATTTCATCAACTATTATAAAATTAAAATTATCATAAATAAGAACTAAAGTGAATAATAACATAAGCCTAGTTCTAGTAAGTGTTATTTGTATCATATTGTCAATAAAAACAATAAATTCAATCAATGCTCAAATAAAAGTAAACAAGTATTTAGTTTATAAGAAATGCTTATGTGATGAGAAACTATTTCAGTGAATAAAAATCAGTATTATCCTACCAAAACTTTATATTTAAAGTATATTCTATACTAATTTGGACTAACTACTCTTATATGTAAATAGCATAGAAAGTTATTATTAACATTGACAACAAGCCAGTCTAGTAATACTATCTATAAAAGACAGTAATGACACCTGTTCAGTGTTTTAAGGCTTATTAAACATTAGTAAAGAATAATAATGAAAGAAGGAAGATATCTAAGAGTTCAGATAAAAATAGACTTTATGCATTTCACATCTAACATAGAAAACCCAGAAACAGTCTAATTCAGGCATTGAAAAAAATGCACCGTACAAAGTTCTATGTATAGCTAATCATTTAAAAGATTTAAATATATCTCATTTAAATTAATCTTAACTTAGACTCTTTTGCTTAAGGTTCCTAATTAAATATAGGAATATTTTTCCAAAAAAGAGCCAAGTCTACATTTTCTGCTTCTCTAAACAGGTTGTCTCATTATACAAAATATTGACTACAAATAAGATAGTTGGAAAAGGTGCATATTACCAAACACTAAATATTTTTGGATCATCTTTTCAGACTCTAAAATGACTATTAGTATGAAACTAATTTGATTAATATTTGTATATGGAAAGTCAAATACTTTCACTAGTTGCTTTATTAAATAGAGAGAAAGTTGAATTTTTCTAGAGCTTTTTTTCTCTTTAGGACCAACTATAAATAAAACTATCTCAAAAACCTTAAAACAATCATTAGTAAAGGAAGCTTAAAATTTCACATTGCTATGAATATTTCTGACCATTTTAGATGTGACAAGCTATTTGTCATAAGCTCTGTTCTATGCTTATCAAAGAATCAACTCTAGCATATTACTTTGTACCCATTCCTAATCCTGTCTACATAAATCCTCACATACTCTCCCATACGCAAATGCATGGCTTTAAAAAAAAACATGGTCTTATGTGGGTCCCCAGAGAAACTGGAGTGGGGGCTATCTCTAAAGCTGTTGGTTTACCTTTGGAATCTGTTCCCCAACAGGGCTGCATTGTTTGGCCTCAGTGGGAGAGGATGCTCCTAACCCTGCAGAGACTTGATATGCCTAGGCTGGAGGGTACCTGGTGGGGCACTCTCTCAGAGAAGAGAGAAGTAGAGGGGGAGGGACTCTGTAAAGGGGGGCCTGGGAGAGGGCAGAAATGGGATGTAATAAATAAATAAAATAGTTTATAGCGAACAAAAAAACATGGTCTTTGAAAACACGATATCATGCTTTTCTCTGAAAATAAGTAGGTTGTGGGAAGGAATGAATATCAAAGTCAGAAGGATAAACCAATATCTTCTTAACAGGATAATGTAAACCTGGTGATTGTGGTTGGGAGGAATATGTAGGAGCTTTAAGAAAATATAAATAAGTGAGAAACAGGGAGCATCTTAGGCTGGAAATGAGCAATTCAGCAGTACAAGGCAGAGCAAGAATCTCAAAAGAGATTGTTGTTCTTGTAATTCCATTCTCATCATGACCTGCTGCAATCCTCTTGACATACCGCTAATTAGCAATCTCTTTCAGTGACCAAACTAGTTCCTTTCCTGAATCATTTTGTACGGTAGCTCAGAAGTCATAGAGCTCTCCTTTTTCTCTTCTGTTAGGTTTTTCCTGTTTTGCCCAGTGTATCCTGGTAGCTTTTCTTCTTTATACAGATGATGAATCTTGGAATGTCTTGAAACCCATTCTTCGAAATGTCTTTCTTCTGTATGCTCCCAAATACCTTCTCTCCCTCTATATTTTAAAACTATCTCACATGAAGAACTTACATGACATGGAACTAGACCCTGTCCCTGTGAAGAATCTTATATCCCTTGATGAAACAATAATTTGATTAGTTATATAAAATGATCCACTCAAACTAAATAATTTCCTACATCATGGTTAATAAGGAGTATCATAGTTAATAAGGAGTAATCAAAATCAAAGATCAGACAGAAACATGCTTGTTATAGCTGTTATTATTAAAAGTGCAAGTGAAAAATAAAATCAGAAAGAAAAGGAAATATTATCAAACGGTATGTTTGTATATGAAAATAAAATTATAATTGCATCAGAATACAAAGGAATATGGTAAAACATTTACTAAATTAGTAATTTTTTTGCATTCTAATAATAACCAAACCTAGCATGTTGGAAATTGTCTTATATACAAGAATATTAACACAAAACGAACACACTTAAACTGTATTAATGCATAGAGTCATCTTGAAGATCCAAAGAGTTTATCATTTTGTAAAGGAGATATTTAACTGCAGAATTGCAAGGAAGAAATTTCCATGAATAGGTTCAATTAATGTGGTACAAGTTTAAATGTGATAGATTTGTTTAAACACGAAATTATTCTCAAGTAAATATTCAGGTGTTCTATGAAACAAAATAAATAACTGTGTGTGCATGTATACATCTTGTGAAAAGAGTAAATAGCTATAAGAATCATATGGAAGTATCAAATGATATATAATCTAAATTCAATGTTCCCCTACTGTAGTAAATAAACTATTAATATTGGAAAATTAAAAAAATGAAAGAGGAAAACTAATAAAATTCATCACCTTGATAATAATTGCTTAATCAATTAAACTTGAAGAACTCTAAGACTATTAAAAAATAAACATCACATCAGTTCTACTCAATTTCATAGTATGAAAGAAAAAATACATGAGGAATACACACACACACATATGCACACACACACACACACACACACACTCACACACATACACACAAAACTCAAAACAAATAGTATTGCTTCATGGGATTGTAAAGGCATAAATATAAAACATGCAAAACACTACTAAAATAATTTTGATTATGAACAGAGGATAAAGCATTCATAAAATTAAATTGCATATATTAGCTTAAAAACAAAATCTTTAAGTAATATTTTAAAAGTAAAGAAATAATAGAACATTCAGTTACCTGGCAAGTTGACTTATTCTTTTGATTTTATCGTAAACAAATCTTACCAGGCCTTCTATACATATTATAAACCAAGATACTTTTATGAATAAGAAGTAATAGCAATAAGAACACTTTTGAATAAGAAAGCAGAAAACCCTTTTCTAAGATGCTATGGCTTATTTAAAGGAAGTTGCATTTGAAAGAAAGAGGAAGCCAACAGAAGCAGCACAAAGAATAGAGAGGCAAAGTTTAGAATATTGGACATTCTATTAGGATGAGGTGGCACTGTGGAGTATAAAGGAAAGATAGTCTCCACATGCATGGTGTGTGGGCAAATGGCTATAAAAGAAAATATTAACAAATTAATTAGGAGCCTTATATTCACTTAAAAAATTGGTAGAGCAAAAAGAGAACCCCAGAATGAGAGATATCAGCAAAACCACAAATCAGACAACTGTCTCATATCCCTAATACACAGAGGATTCTAAAATGACACCCACACATTAAACATGTGGACAACTGAGATGAAAGAGTACATGTGCAAGTTGGAAGTTGGAATAGACAATAAATACATGAGGAGAACCTTCTCTTACTTAAACTGGACTTCAATGATGTTCCACCACAGACCAGTCATGTTAACAAGAACTTAAAATCAAGCAACAAGCACAATGACTTTGAAAATGAAAGTCTTGAACAGAGGATGCTGGTATAGACAGGTAGAATATTGGGGTTGTTTGACTTTATTAAGTAGGATTGATATGAAGCTTTCAGAAACCAGTAATTTGATTCTTGGTTATATTAGAGAAAATATACATCTTTGCACCAGAGGATATTTCAGAACATCCTCCCTTACGATATCAAAGGAGAAATATCCCAAATATTCTATAACTATAGACTATTTACACACCTTAAATATAACACCACAGAGAAATTAATATGAAATACTGATAGGTGCAATATATGAATCTTCTCTTTTCATTTTAGTTTTCAAACTGTACTTGTGGGTGTGTGCATGTATGTCTCTATGTGTATATTCACACACACACACACACACACACACACACACACACATGAAAGTGTCCATAGAGACCAGAGGGATCAGAGTCTGCAGCAACTGGAGTTACAGACAGTAGTTGTGAGTTACCTGGTGTGAGTGCTGAGAACCTCATACCTTGTATCCTTTGCAGGAACAATAAGTAAACATCATAACTAGCATCAGGTAACATAAGAATCTTTAAAGCAAGAGGTCACTTATAAAATCCCACATACACTTTGATGCGGTCTTTTCCAAACAAGCAAGTCTAAATAATCAGTACTTAAATACAGACTTAGGAGGAAAACTTGAATGAAAGCACACTTGTGATGACTCTAAAAGGAATATCTTCTCAGAGGAGGAAGCATGTTGCTGGGGAGCAGAGGGAAAGGACTCAATAGCATGCAGGCATTATTGTATTTCCAGACTTAAGTGTGTAATTATACTAGTTCACAGTCCCTTAAGTAAATGTCATATACCTTTATGGGATTAATATTTCATTTTTAAGTTATAAAATTACTTTTTATTTTAAGAGTAAGACTGTTTGACTGCATTTGTGCATGTTTAAAACACATAAACTTGGTAGAAGTCCACTTAGAGGCTAGAAGAGAGCATCAGTTCTTCTGCAACTAGATATGCAAATTGTTTTTGATCTGCCATGTGGGTGCCCAGAACCAAACCCAGATTCTCTGCAAAAGTAACAAATGCTTTTTTTTTAAATTAGGTATTTTCTTCATTTACATTTCCAATGCTATCCCAAAAGTCCCCCAGATCCTCCCCTCCCCACTCCCCTCCCCACCCACTCCCACTTCTTAGCCCTGGCATTCCCCTGTACTGAGGCATATAAAGTTTGCAAGACCAAGGGGTCTCTCTTTCTAATGATGGCCGACTAGGCCATCTCCTGATACACATGCAGCTAGAGACACGAGCTCCGGGGGGGGGGGGTATGGATCCATCTCTCCATGTGCCTTCCCCCAGCCTTGAGCGGACTGAATGAGACCTGTTTCTGCTACAGTCCACTAGATCACCTAGGGTGGAGTCTTCTGACCTAGGTAAAGACCTAGCTTAAGTATATTGTGTGCCACATCTGCAGCTTCCTGCAAGAAGCTAGCTGCTGGGCAGCTGAACTTGCTTTCCTGAAAAGATCCTGACAAAGCAATGAAATCCTAGCAAAGTGGGGGGATGGGTCTCCCCCCTTTAAATTCAACACCCTACAGTTAAAAGATTGAGCCTTGATCAGGGAACTCGCCATTCTTCCCATCCATCCCCAGCTTTCCTTTCAGGAACCCAGTAACCTGTGGCTGCTGGAGGCAACATCTCCGGCCTTTAATAGGTTAGTTTTAAAAGTTTATTTCAGCCTAAGTCGTCTTTTAAAATGTTCAGTTCCTTTATTGAACATTCTTTAACTAAAATCAATTAATTCAGAAGATTCACCATTTAAAAGTTTGAATCACAAAATATTGAGAGAAGAATAGTATGGAATTTTCCTAAACATTAGATAGAGAAAGCTGTTCCAAACATGACATGCATAGATTTCCACACAAGAAAGGTAAAGGAAAGTATTGATAAATTGGAATATTTAAATGCCACTACTTTATTTAAAGCAAACTATAACATAAGGAAGAAAGTTATATAAATAAAGCACACACTAAATTAGCATCCTGCAAAGTAAACATTAAGTATATTACAAATATGTACATATACACGGTGTCATGAACATACACATAAGATCAAACTAAATGATGACTAGTGAACAAAAGAAGGGAACATTCAGTAGAAATATTTCCCACTGTTGAAAATGGAGAGATGTCTGGAAATATTGCTCTTGAAAAGTTCACCTCAGAAGTTAGTAGTCTAAAACTTGCATAAGGCTGACTGAAATTATGAAAGCAAATTTTGTTTTTCAGCCTATAGTTCTTCTTTTCCCTCTTCCTCCTCTGCAATTCCTTTTGATTCTCTGTTCTCTTCCTTGCTCCCAGCACCCACACACTTGTGCATCCAAACCCACACACACAATTTCTACTCCTCATTTCACTGATTTTGTGTGATTAGCATTATCTTCCTTAAGAAAGTATGACATAGAGGACACACATGACATTTTTCAAGGATGGGCTTAAGAAGACTCGATCAACACTCTTGAATATAAGTATTCATGCCATTACAACTCTGTTAGGGTAACACACAACAAGAATAACAACTAATATGCCAGCTACAATATTAAAAAGGATGTTAAAATACCATTAGTAATCAGGGAATAAAGGTGATGTGTATGAGTAGGCATACTCTACAGGGCTAACAAAAGTTTCTTTTAATGCAGGGTTGAGGTTTTTTGTTTTGGTTTTGTTTTGTTTTGGTTTTTTTTTTTTGGTATTTTCCTCATTTACATTTCCAATGCTATCCCAAAAGTCCCCCTTACCCTCCCCCACCCCCACTCCCCTACCTACCCACTCCCACTTTTTGGCCCTGGCGTTCCCCTGTACTGGGGCATATAAAGTTTGCAAGTCCAATGGGCCTCTCTTTCCAGTGATGCCGACTAGGCCATCTTTTGATACATATGCAGCTAGAGTCAAGAGCTCCGGGGTACTGGTTAGTTCATAATGTTGTTCCACCTATAGGGTTGCAGATACCTTTAGCTCCTTGGGTATTTTCTCTAGCTCCTCCATTGGGGGCCCAGTGATCCATCCAATAGCTGACTGTGAGCATCCACTTATGTGTTTGCTAGGCCCCAGCCTAGTCTCACAGAGACAGCTATATCAGGGTCCTTTCAGCAAAATCTTGCTAGTGTATGCAATGGGGTCAGCGTTTGGAAGCTGATTATGGGATGGATCCCTGGATATGGCAGTCTCTAGATAGTCCATCCTTTTGTCTCAGCTCCAAACTTTGTCTCTGTAACTCCTTCCATGGGTGTTTTGTTCTCAATTCTAAGAAGGGGCAAAGTGTCCACACTTTGGTGTTCCTTCTTCTTGAGTTTCATGTGTTTTGCAAATTGTAACTTATATCTTGGGTATTCTAAGTTTCTGGGCTAATATCCACTTATCAGTGAGTACATATCCTGAGGAATACCGAATGGCTGAGAAACACCTGAAAAAATGTTCAGCATCCTTAATCATCAGAGAAATGCAAATCAGAACAACCCTGAGATTCCATCTCACACCAGTCAGAATGGCTAAGATCAAAAATTCAGGTGACAGCAGATGCTGGCAAGGATGTGGAGAAAGAGGAACACTTCTCCACTGTTGGTGGGATTGCAAGCTTGTACAACCACTCTGGAAATTAGTCTGGCGGTTTCTCAGAAAATTGGACATGGTACTATGGGAGGATCCCGCAATACTTCTCCAGGGCATATATCCAGAAGATGTTCCAACTAGTAAGAAAGAAACATGCTCCACTATGTTCATAGCAGCCTTATTTATAATACCCAGAAGCTGGAAAGAACCCAGATGCCCCTCAACAGAGGAATGGATACAAAAAATGTGGTACATTTACACAATGGAATACTACTCAGCTATTAAAAAGAATGAATTTATGAAATTCCTAGGCAAATGGTTGGACCTGGAGGGGATTATCCTGAGCAGGGTTGAGTTTTTCAGTGCTGAATCAAGTGCTAGCAGGCGACACAATTAAAAAAAATGTATTAGATATAAATAGACGTAGAGCTAGAGATAGACATAGATAGATGGCAGATGATTGATAGATGATAGATAGATGAGAAAGAAAGAGAGAGACAGAGACAGAGACAGAGAGAGAGAGAGAGAGAGAGACCGAGAGAGAGAGAGATTATGTGTTGCTGTGTGTGTAGGAAGATATGTCCCCGTGAGTGCAGGTGATTGTAGAAATCACAACAGGCCATTGCATCTCCTGCAGTTGGAGTTTACAGATACTTTTGAGTTTCCCCAACACTCACACTTTTAACTTTAAATAGGACTGGATTTTGATCTTGACATATCTGCCAGCAAACATGATTATTTTGAAGAGTAAGTGAGACCTCATTCATCACCATTTTCAAAATGGGCACATTACCCATTTTGAAACTAATGTGAAAGCTAAAAGATGTAATGAATACAAAGGTACAAAGGACATTTCCAATGATCTGTGCCCAATAGATGTTCCACAGATATCACACATTGTCATTATATCCCAGTACCACTACCACTGCATATACCTTTAATAATAAAACATGTTGGGGACACATACTTCATTTACTTATATATAATTTGCCCACTTTTTTCCCTCACTTCATTTTTCAATTAAATCAACCAAAATTTGTACTTCCTGCTCTAGAATGAGATTATTTAAGAAGAGGCCCCTTATACTGACAGCACCTGCCAGGATGGTAACATCAAGCACACTGTCTATGACCTTATTTTTCTCCTTTTATGAAATAGTGTAAACCATGCTTGCAGTACATGCTCAATAGTTGGAAAGTAATTAGAGGCTCACATAAAACAGAAAAGAGATTAGCACTTTACTAACATAGTCCTGCTTTGCCTAAAATAATAGGTTTACCATAGCAACCTGATTGCACTAGAAAAAGTGCCTGCCAAATACATCCTAAGTTCCCTTGAAATTTCTATGAGATGAAATTAAGCATCTGAGAACTATAATATTCTGTACCATTTCATCTAAGTACAAATATTTTTTTTCTGGGTAAATGAAGTAGTCTTGCCTCTGAGATTTGAAGGTGAAATAGCACTTCTGCCTTTCATTTCAAAACAAGCAGAAAAAGCCTTTGACTACCACCCACATTGACATCACACATCAAATTTTACATGAGGAAATTACTCCTGATTTTAAAGTATAAACAATGGCAGTCCTTCTATTTGGACATTCATCTTAGAACAAGATAATGAAGTTGCCATGGAGTCATGTGAAGAAATTAGACATCTTAATAAATGTTGTACTAATAGGATTTTCTGTGTCTTCACTAAACTCTTTAAAATTGAAAATACAAAAGGAATAATAGACCTTACTCATGTTGCTTTTTTTTTTTTTTTTTTTTTGATAGTAAGAAAAACATCACAGGGCCAATCATCTAGCCCTCCAAAGGAGGCTATCTCATTTCAACCTCATATAGTTTCTAAAAATAGCAAAATATTATTCAAACCTCATTTTTTCTAACAAAAACCTTAGATATTGGGTAGAAATATCTCACTCACACAAAGGTACCTCAAAACTTGCAGGTGCAAGGTTAAAATGTCAG